>NW_024537506.1:0-114574 GCF_016647745.1 Suillus plorans
ACTGATACTGATATTGAAGACAGTGGTTACGACACTCCAATCAAACACGGCTCATCTACCATGGTTCCATTCTCTACCAACGCGCGTTATCGTATCAATACAATCAATGGCCTTGGGAAAGAGGTGTTACCCTTCGCAGTGGGTCTGATGCCCGTTCAGCAATTTTTGGACGAATTCTTTCCAAGCAGCCAATTACTGGATCACGGATATACTCCTCTCACTAACCAGCCATTAGAACGTTTCGAGCAAACCATTTAGTGCACTAGTGAGGTTCCAGCATACCGTAAATTTGTATGTACCCCCCATGATATTATTGATATCCCTTATCAACTAATTTAAATTCTTTTACTAGGTGCACACCATGAGCGCATTCAACTTCGACTTATCCTTTGTCGATGTCTCTTCCAAGGGGGATATATACAACTGCAAATCGATAAAATATGACATCAAGCCCGATGTTTGCATATACCCGTCGAACATCAAGACCCCCGACAGGTGTGATGTGACACAAGCTGAGATGATGATAGAGTTCAAATGGAACAGGGGCGATGACCCATTCTCTACATTGTCCAGTGCTTCCTCGTTTATTATGTCTTCTCAACAAGCAAGAGACACGATGGGCCAAATCACTGCATACGCCTCTGCTCAGCTAGGTGCTCAGTGGCGCACTCACACTTACCAGATCCTCATCATCAAGAACTATGCTCGCCTGATAAGGTGGGATTACGAGGGATTCATTGTCACTGAGCCTATCTTCTATCGAGAGTCTCCTGCCCTTATCGATTTCTTCCGACGCTACAATGTTGCACCTCATGCAATGCGCGGCCATGACGAAACTGTTTCCTGCGTTACATCACATTACCTGCGTCTCATAACCACCGTCAGGCAGAAGCTCGGTTTACCATCGAATGCCTGAATCTTTCAGATCACAATGAAAGATGCAGACGGCTCAGACTTAACGTACTTAGTCCCTGCTCCGGTTGCAACAGGACTCTCCCCCATAGGGCGCAATACACGTGGATTCTCTGCATACAATACCAAGGGAGATTGTGTTGTGTTCTTGAAGGACACATGGCGTGTCCTTTTGCCAGACATCATTCCAGAAGGGGATGTATACAAGTGTCTGAATGAGAAGCACGTTCAACACGTTGCAACGTGCCTAGCCTCTGGTAATGTTTTGGGTGGCTTGAACGCACATACCACCCAAACCGGTTGCTTTAAGGATGCGCCATGGGCCCGTCATACAGGAGCTATCCTTATAGCTCATGTTCACTATCGCCTCGTTCTTAATATTGTTGCTACCCCAATCACATCCTTCCTCAGTTCTCGCCAAGTCGTTGAAGTAGTGCGAGATGCTTTAATAGGTATGTGATTCTCTCCATTCTCGGGCGATGGCCATCTTATTTACTATTATCTCTAGCTCATCAGGATGCATATGAGGATTGTGACATCTTACATTGTGACCTCAGTGTAGGTAATATCATGGTGCATGAGAATGAAGGTATTCTCATAGACTGGGATCTCGCTAAATCGACTCGGGACTCGGGGCCAAGACAAATTACTAGAACTGTATGTACATTTCACTTCGGTGATGGTCATGACTCATGAACCCTAATGACGGTTGATAGGGGACATGGCAGTTCATGTCTGCTCGCCTTGTTGCCGACATGAACACACCTCACGACTTCCAGGACAACATGGAGTCAACGCTATACATGATCTTATGGATCATCTTCATCTTCACGGTATCTTGTATCAGTGATGCTGAGCGATCGCACTTCTTGCACACAACCCTGGACCCTGAGCAAGTTCAGGGTTCGGGGGGTTCCGGGAAGGCAAACTTCCTGCAATCGAAGTCTTCTATTACATCAACAACCCCTCTTTTCAAGGGTCGCCCGGCTCTTGACACCCTCGTGCAGCAATTGCAAAAGACGTTCTCAGCAAGATACATCCCCTCAACAAAAGAAGCAGAGGAAAACGTCAGACTTGCGAAGCTTCGTCTGCATAACCCGATAGTCGAGATGGCATTGCAGGACAACTTGGTCGTGATAAAGCTAGATGGCCTTGAGGCCATGAAATCGCACGAGGGCATCATTAATATCTTCAATACTCACCTTAATTGGGAGGAAGGGTGGCTTGATGCTGATTCTCCTGATCTGCAGTGCATCCTTGTGGAGGACCACAAGGAACTCAAGGAATTTTACATGGCGAAGACTAATTGGTGGCTTCGGTCTGACTTACGTCCTGTCAGCAAGAGGAAGCGGAATGACGATGATTCTGAAGATGAATGACTTGTCAATCTCCTGCAAGTTGCGAGTTGCAACTGTGCCTGAGATTTATTCTCACTGGGATCACTTATGTTTTTTTGCTGTGCCGTGTATCCTTTGCTCTCGTCTTTATTGTTGTCTCATGTATTACTTTCCTAAGGTTGTTTCATGGAATCTTATGTGTTATTACTCATGGAAGGCGCCCACTTACAGTCTGCTTAGTCTTGATATGCGATACCTGATGATTCGATCACAATTGGCCTTGCTAACAATATCTCACAACACGATCTTTTTCTATCTTACTACACTTATACTTATATTTCACAGCAGTCTGTCCTCGAGGCTGCCCAGAACCAACTTTGCCAAGCCCTGGCCCCTGGAACCCTGACTCCCTGACTAGTGGCTAACATTCAAATGTGAGGGTGAGTTCGTGTCAACTCAAAGTTCAAAGTTCATCGACTAACTTAATGTCGAGGAAGCTCAAACGACCACCCCCTGCATCTGAGGAACTTGCACCAAGCCTAACTGATGACAATACAGAACTAGGGTGCAGCCGTAGAGTTCCTCGGCCGAAGATTGCTGCAGATGGGTCTGTTGTTGGTGCTCCTCGTCGTAATCCCCGCAAAGATCCTCAACAGGCTCGCCTCCTCGACACAGCCACACCTGTACATGCTCTTGAACCCATCGTAGAGAACCTTGAGCCTGTCCTCGAACCTGTCCTTGATACCGTCGTTATACCAGCCAAGCTGAACGACCCAAAACCTCTAACCACACGTGCACCAGCACCTGCTACACCACAGCTGGCGTGTGCGCATCCTGTTGTGAGGAAGAGAACTCGCCAAGTCAGACAAGATTCGCTTTCTCTAGCGCCACCAGAGACCTTAAGCAAATAAGACTTTCAACCATCGACCGATGATGATGCCGAGGACAACAATATTTCTTCAAGCTCTGAATCCTTTGACGGCTCTGACAAGTCAGACCTTGAAGAATTGGAGGTCACAGAGCCATCTGGGGGAGGACGGCTTCCAAGAAAGTCTAGAGGCACACCTGATATCAATCATTTTTTCAAATGTACTTCTGAAAAGCAGATGTGCAGGTTGTGCATGTAAGTATTCTTTGCCTTTCTGATAATGACATTGACACTATCCTTCAGGAAGAAAAAGAAGATACCTCAGAAGAGCTACAGTTATGGCCCGAGGACATCGACCAGTGTTCTCAGAGGCCACCTTGATGCTCTCCACTCAAAAGCATACCTTCGGTTCTGTGCCAAGCATCAGCTTGAGAACCAAATTACGCGCACAAGGACCCAGGCTGGAACTACCAGTGGTACCAATGCCCAAACAACAGAATCCTCTCAGTTGGACCCATCCATCAATGATTTCAATCATCAAGAATTCCATGCCCGTCTCATTCGTTTTATAGTTGCAGATGATCAAGTAAGTGTCTACATTTTGTAATATTTCATTATGTTGATTGCATCCAATGTAGTCTATTAACATCGTTGAGTGTGCCAAATTTCGACAACTCCTACTCTTGTTGCGCAAGGACTTGAAAGAATGTGACATCCCCAAGCGAACAAAGACAAGAGAACTTATCATTGTAGCGTGGAAGAAGTATTTCGATGTTCTGAAGAATGATCTAAAGGTATGTGTCTCTTCTACCAAACCTCCCGAGTCCCGAGTCCTACTGATCTATCATATGTAGGCTGCACTAGGCAAGATCTCAGTAACAACAGATCTGTGGTCGGACAAACATCGACGCCCATACCTGTGTTTGACTGCACATTGGATCACACGTGAGGTGTCCCGCCTCGTTCTGAAAGCTGCTTTGATCGCTTTCCATCGTGTGCAGGGGCGTCATACCGGAGAAAACTTGGCTAATATTATTGTCTGCTTGCTTGATAGGGCCGAAATCACAGCCAGGGTATGCATCCTTGATGTATTAGACATTCCTGCTGACTTCCTCTCAGATTGGGCACTTCACCATGGATAACGCTGATAACAATGATACCATGATGACCCATCTTGAGGTCTTGCTAGAAGAACGTGATGTCTCTTTTGATGCTCTCTCCTGCAGAATTCGTTGTTTCCCTCACATCCTTAACCTCTGTGTTGGCCATGTCATCAAGAGTCTTATGAACTTGGATCTGACCGAAGATGATGATTGGATCACTACGCTTCCCCAGAACCTTTCCGAGTCACACACTTATGAGGAAGCCCTCGAACATGATCCTATTGCACTTGGTCACAATATTGTCCAAGTGCTTTGTGCATCTGGTATGCGCAGAGATGCCTTCGAGGCTATCATCGTGGAAGGCAATGAGCAGTCATGGTGGACATACATGACAAAGGAGGGATGGACGGAGTCATGCGAACTTTCTGTTCTGCAGTTGCTTCAGGATTCGAGAACACGTTGGGACTCCGTTTACTTTATGGTACGACGCCTCCGATATCTACAGCAGGTAATGTGTTGGAATGTTTTTGTTATCATCAACTCAACCCATCATTAGCCTATCGATTACTTTCTTGAGCGCCCTAATAACAAGGAGTTATGAAGGCACAAACTCTCGACAACAGAGTGGCTTGTACTTCGTGATTGCGAAGTTATGCTGATGGTAAGCTCTATCGAATGAACTGAATGGTTAATAGTGATGCGCAATACATTTTACATCCAGGTTCCTCATATCGCACTTCAGTCCATGTCGTCAGAATGATTGCCAGTCTTATGCGGCACCATCATCATCTTCGAACAATTCATTGCGAAGTGGAAGTCTCTTCAGAATAGCCAACCCCGTCTGAAGCCATTCTTGGACATCGGGTTACAATGGGCTCAGAAGTATTATGATCATATGCAATCAGACGCGTATATCATAGCAATGGGTATGTGATTTTTACTTTGTCTTCCTTACTCTTATAATTAATGCATTTCATTAGTTCTCAACCCGGCATATCGCATGAGTTGGATCAAGAAACATTGGTCGCGTGAGGGATCTGACAAAGCAATACAAGTAATCAAATCAAAGGTATTTCGAGCACATCTGACCTGGTGTTGTTTCTAACGCCCTGCAGATGCATGATAGCACGCCCCGCTCCAGGGGACAGGAATATCGTCCAAAGTCACCTGTCAAGGTCGTCGCAAGGGCCCGCAAGCCTTTGTCATTGTTTGAGACCATCGGGGAAGAATACGGACTTGAGGATGACATGCTTGTATGTAATCTTCACAGTGGAGAGGACAAAACTGTCAATCAGGAATTCGACATATATTTCAATGGAACAACATCACCAATCGGCACTGATATATTGCAATTTTGGCTGGTATGTTGTCACTTGGAGAGCTATTTATCTTACAGTATTAATTTATACATATCTCTTATAGATGAACGAGTTCACATTTCCAATTCTTTTCTCGATTGCCATGGATTACCTTCCTATACAGGCTTCTGCGGTTCCGTCTGAACGCATATTCTCTTCCAGTGGAGAGACCGACACAAACAAGCGCAACCACATCAACCCTGCACTTATGGAGGCTCTTCAAATGCTAAAGTTTTTCTACAAGAAGTCTCGCCTTAATTTTACAGAGGGATTAGTACTTGACGAGCAAGCATTCGAGGAAGCTGACACTGACATGGACTTGCTCTCTGTACTCATGGAAGTACAGGGAAAAGATAGCGTCAAGAAGTTGGACAATCTTTTCCATCTCTTGGCGAAGGATGACGAAGACGATGCTCTCGATCAGAATGTCATTGAGTCGTCTGAAGGCAGCAACCCCAAGGATGAGTGTTGATTAGGTATCTCGTTATATCTGACAATCTACTATTTATTTCAGACTGGACTGCGCTGGATCCATTATTGATGATCTACGTTGTACCTACTAGTACTACTGCAGTGCTACCTAGTACCTACTCATGTTTTGAAGTTCGAAATTTATTCTGGCCTTGTTACAAGCCTACAGTGATCACACTATGACGAACACATGATTCTATTCTCTCCAGCATTCGCTGAAAGCCGAAAGACCTCGTCAACTACTGTGCTATTAGGGATGAAAGCTCCAAACACACCTCTATCTTTCTCAAAGCCCAACATTGTAGCCAAGGGAGCAGGATTAGAGCCTTTTCGGATCGATGGGAGGTTCAGGCTGGGTGCAGAAATCGGGTCTGGATCACATGGTGAGTCCTGCTTGTTGTACGGGTAATATAATTTGATTCAAGTGTTATAGGTCGCGTGTTCATCGCCAAGGATATTTTTACTGGCCAAAAGGTCATAGCAAAGCTAGAACGTTCAAAACCAAGAACACTAGAGCAGGAGTATGCCGCGTACTTGGCTCTTGCTGGTGGAAACAGTATTCCGCATATTCACTGGTTCGGATCAGACTCTGGACATCACACAATTATAATGGAATGCCTTGGTCCCTCGCTCGAGATGTATTTCAATGCCTGCAACAAAAGATTGGACTTACAGATGGTAATTTCATTTGCAAAGCAGCTGGTGCATAGGCAACTTTACTGGTCTATAGTATTTGGTATCCGCAGCTAACTTGAAAATATAATAGATTTCGTGCATTGAGTATATTCACTTGCATGATTACATCCATCGTGATATTAAACCCTCCAATATCGTTCTTGGCAGAGAAATGGATGAGGTTGAGAGCATCAAGCTTTATATCATCGACTTCAGCGTTGCGCAACTGTTCTGTGACTTGAATCGTCGTCACATACAATTCAAAAACGACCAACACTTTGTTGGAAATCTACAATTCGCATCCATCAATGCTCATTGAGGTGTGGAGCAGAGTCGGCGCGATGATATCGAGTCACTCGCTTATGTTCTTGTGTATTTGATACATGGTGATCTCCCTTGGGCTCCACTCGATTCAGAAGATGCGTACCCCTGCGACAGTTCAAGTTGTATTTTGCAGTCGAAAATCCAGACCTCTCCCAAAACACTCTGTTTTGGACTTCCCTCAGGATTCGCCACCATGCTCACTTATGCTCGTGGTCTTCAGTTCAGTGAGAAACCAGATTATCCCTACCTTCGTCAACTTCTGTAGAGTCCTTATCTTTTTGTATGCATTCAAGACTCAAGAGCTCCCTTTCCACTCTCCGTGTTTGTCTTGACAGAATTTGTTTGCTTATTTCTGTAATTTTACTACTCAGATTTGGCTTCCCTAATACTCGGGTCACGCTGCTTCCTGCCCAACCTGTAGATAGCCGCTTGCAAGCCACTTTGGAACCGAGCTGGCACTTAGCCGTGGTTCTACCGGTTCGGCTAGCCGTTTATAGGATAAGCTGTGGCTTATTAAGCCGAGCTGCAGCTGCGGCAACACTAATTGCTGCATGACTGCACTACCTGTAGGTCTGATATCAGACAGTTCAGTAGGGGACAGGAACATCAGCAGAAATGTAGGTTTCCTGATGTGGGGATATACTACTATATAAAACATTATATATAATGAATGGTGTACAATGGATACGGGTGGGCCAGAATGCATGTACCCACATGACACGGATGGGCTGAGGCCAGGTAACAGAGAGGAATGGGCCGGATATATGGGTTGGCCGGATGAATGGGTACCCAGAGCAAACGGGTGGGCCGAGGCCTGTCACCAGAGAGGAATGGGCCGGATACACGGGTTGGCCAGACAGATGTGTGTACCCAGGGCAAACAGGTGGGCTGAGGACATAGTGGGTGGGCCAGATAGTATACGGGTTGGCCGGGTTGTGCCAGATAGACAGGTTGGCCAGATGAATGGGTACCCAGGGGATATAGTATAGACATTGGCATAGAAATGTACAATATAAAATAGTATGCATGACAGGTGCAATTTACAAGGAAGCAACTAAGTCAGAAGAATCCTATGAAACCAGACATCCGGTCAATGCCATCATCCACTAAGTCCATCACCGGGTGGATTGATCTCACAAGTGTATCATCTGGTACATCCAATGTTATCTGGTCATCTGACATGCCAATTGTCCAGTGCATCTTGAATGCATTCACCGGTCGATCTAATACATTGATACAAAGAACTAAGAAAAAAATGAATCATGTATGCTAGTATTACTTGGGCCCATCCTCAGACAAGTTCTTCACATGCCTAGCACTAACTGACCGACCTTTCAGGCGTGATTGAGGTGCAAATAATCGCTGTGGCAAGGGAGCCAATACAGACTGACCATCCTCAGGTACATTTGGTGACCTGGTGACCAACATGCGAATGGTGCTGGTGGAAGGCATGGATTCCATTGGGACTGTGTGAGTTGGCACCGGCAGTGCCACAGCCAGCTGAATGGGTAAACTGGATGCCCTGATGGTGGGGGCCGGATTGATTGTGGAGGTAGAGCTGGATGTGGGCGCTTGTTCACGCCTTGTGACTGGCGAGCCATCTCCAGTGGGGCAGGCACCAGTCAAGAACACATCCAGAGTAAAGATATTATTGGTAACAGCACGACCTAATGCACTGATGGAACCAAACTCGGGGAATATGGGGGTACCGGGGATGACAATGGGTGGTGGATTGAATGTGGGTAGAGTTGTGACCAATGATGCAGCAGCCCTGTGGTTGTCCCTCAAGTACCTCACCATTTCACCCACCTGGAAAGTCAACTGATCTACCAGTCCCTTCTGGAGGCCAAATTGTTCTATATAGTTAGCACACAGCTCATCGATGCGACGAGACAGATCATTGTGAATGGCATCATCATGTGTGCGTAGCTCCTCCATATCAATCTGAATTTGGGCCAGCATGGTCTCAATCTCCGCATTACTTAGATGATGGGGAGGCTGATGAGACTGAATGGGCATGGAAGTGGTGGCAGGGGAGGGGGGCCTTTGAGTGCTAGCCGGATAGATAGGAGTGTACTGGACCTCATCCGGTGTCTCCTCAAATGGTGTGGGAGGTAGGACACTGTCATCCATGGTTTCAATGTAATGGTTCTTGGGGAAATTGTCATTGGATAGCACTGGGGCGGCGCTTGGCACGGTAGGAGCATCATTGAGCATCTCGACATCAGCATCAGGTCCCTCTGGGATAGGACTAGGCTGCTGAGTATCTATGACAAAGAATGACTTAGTAGGGACACAACCAGACATGACAGACTTGCCTTTGCGTTGCCTAGACTGCTTAGCCTGCTTTGCTACTCTGGTAGCCTTCGAGTGAGTGGTGATGGGTGCGACCAGTGGTATGGGCATGGTGATTGCAGGCGCGTCCAGTTGCGTTGGCCAGATGCATTTCATCCTCCACCGGTTGCAACGCGCACAAGTATGAGCAACCAGGCCCTTTTTGGTGAGCCAGCTGTGACATTCTATGTCCATTGCAATGCATCTCGTACACGGTCAAAGAGATGAACCGATGGGTTGCTGTGAAGGATGAGTATGAGCTGTCCGGATGGTAATGACAGGATGTCTCACTGGCTGTGGATGCTTCCCCTTCTTGTCCTTGTCTGTTCCTACATGCCGGGTATCTGACATAGACTATTGTGCAATATTACATTGGTGGCACTGACTAGCGTTGCAATGAGATAGACCTACTGGTTTCGTGTCTTTGACCCGGTCAAGATGTGGCTGCAACCGGATCAGGGATGCACCAATAGGTAGAAGCAATACCCACCTTTCGTTTGTCATCAATAGACTCCACATCTTCCTCCGGCTGGTATTCTGCATGGTCAGCACCCTTGTTTCTGGTATTGGAAGGTGGCATCGGCTGAGTCCGGATGTTGACAACCGGTATTTTCTGTGAAAATTTTAGGTTTGTCTGAAATTACATAAATGAACATACCTGTTTGAGCGGATTTTGTGTCAGTTGCCATGGCTGCGTAGGATCGTTAGGCATGTGAAAGATACGAAAAGAGACTTACCTTGACTTCCGGAACACGAGTGGCATCTTTCATCGTTATTTCCTGGGTATTGTCATCCGATGATGGTAACTTCACTCTTGCCTTTCCTTTGCCCTTTACCTGATCATGTCCTTTTTCAATGTGAACTCCATCACTATCAGTGTCGGTGTCACTCAAGATTCGCTTGGACTTGACTATTTTCCTTGCCCTCTTGACCGGACGTGGGGGGCTGACGCTAAATTGTCGTTTGCGATGTTTTGATGAGCCGGAAATTGCACCACCAGAGATCTTGATGACAATACTGGGAACCGGCAAAGTGGCGATTGGAGGTGCTGAGGTTTGTGCTGGTGCTGGTGCACTTGAGCCTGCCGGTTGAGGTACAGAGGATGGGCCTGCCAGTATAGGTGCAGAGGATGAGCCTGCCAGTGCAGGAGCAGAGGATGAGCCAGCAGGAATGGTGACAGTAGGCGACAGACCGAGTGTCTTTGAGTATAAGGGATGACCCTGGCAAATGTCCTCATTGATCTCGACCTGACTCCAATCCGGCACTTGCACCAGTTGTGCAGTGCCCCTTTGAGCGCGATGGACCTCAGCTGCCATTGACAGCAGGCGAAGGGGGATGTAGGTGGCAAGTGTGAGGTGGGAACGGACTGCATTGTTCTATAACATAATTAATATCACAACATATGGCAGAATATAAAACATACCAATTGAAAAGCAATGGTGCAGCTCAATCTCATTTTATCTTCTTCTGACTGTGAGCAGAGCACCTGTTCAACCAACTCATTCAACGTGTCCAGAAGAACAATGAGTGCCTGGTTCGCTGTGGCAGCAGCAGCAGAGGTAATGGGGTTGTACAACATGTTTTCAATAAGACGATGGCAGCAGCTGGTTGGCTTGGAAAAGAGAACCAGGAGGGAATGGCGAATACTGGAAAATTTCACTAATACCGGATCTCTGGGCCATCTTGGAGATTGCTGGATATGTGGTCAATACACCAGATCGATATGCCGAATGAATTTGATGGCTATGAAAACTTGCCGTGTGTTATCATTATCAAATTCCGAAGTAAGTATCCGGTCACAGGCTATGGAAGCACAAATGCATTATTCCAGTCATCACATACAATAGATTTAGACCTTATATTCTGTAGAATTCAACCCAAGCCGGAAAAAGATATCATCCTCCAGAGATGAGACCGACCAAATTACAATCAAGCCGGAAGAAGATATCATCCTTACATATGACTCTGGATAACTTGCAATTGTCTCACGATGTCAAAGGTACACAACCCACCACTTTCAGAACCTGAAAGGCACTGAACATTCAGTGGTAGTGTTTGACATTTTGGAGCTGCAAGGTAAAGGGCAGATCTACAGTAACCCTTGGATGAATTGCACTAGCATGGGGGAATGTGAGTGTTGTGTTGTGCTGCTACACAGGACTAACAATTGAAATTGTCTGAAGACTCAGATGTCTTGTCAGCTCATGACCAGTGGAAGGATGGGAGACAATTGAAGATGCTAGAGCACATGGAATGTGTCTGGTCGGGAGGCATCGTGTTTGCCCAGATGTCAGGTCAACCGGAAACTGACATATTGGATATGGGATTCCCTCCTCGATCAAACATTGACCGGTTATCAACTCCCTCATCCATATCAGTATTGGACATGGGATTTCAACCAGCTGGTGAGTTAGATCCCCACCATGCACCTGACACCATGAACGGCTCTTCAAACACGGCAGTCGTTTGTCCGGCCAGTACCTCAGGTATGTCAACAAAATATGTGGAGGACAATTATATATATTTTTAATGCAGGGATTGATATGTCCATTGAAAACAACCCTCTCGACATGGGTTTCGGTTCACTTCTGGCAGAAGATGAGAAGATCCGGTTCATGATGTTCCGGCTGGGTCATGTAGGTCTTGTCATTGTGTTGTGTCACACTGTTCAATGCAACTTTAGTGGACATGCAACTGGACCAGATTCATTTGAACATGGGCTTTCAGACAGATCCAGCATCCTGTCACTCATGTATGTGTCATTCATATATTTTGTTCCATTCTCACATGTCAATCCAGTGGACATTGAACCGGATGATCGCCCTTTGGATATGGGATTCGACACACTTTAACCAGATGAGCATCCTTTGGATATGGGATTCAACACACTCCAACCGGACGATCGCCCCTTGGATCCAGGATTCAATGAACTCCAACCGGATGGGCACCCTTTGGATATGGGATTCAGTGCACTCCATCCGGTACATCCGGATCAGTCAAGTACATCTTCTCATTGTAGTGCCTTACCTTGTTGATTGTGAATCCAGTGGATATTGAACGTGATCAGAAGCCTCTGGACATGGGCTTTGGGACAGCTCTGGCATCTGATGTCATGGACCACCCATGTAGGTTTTGATGCTTACATTTTATTGTATAACATTGTTCACTCTTAATTAAGCGCATAGTAAGGAAGACATGCCTTTGGACATTACAATCGCCACACCGGATCCGGTACATGGTCTTCCGGATCCGTCATGTAGGTCTCCTATACCATCAAACATCAGTGTTATTCATCAGTATTTAGTTGCCGATGGTGAACCAGAATCCATTGGATTTGTGATTCAGCGTACTGTAGGTGATTTACGTTTGGCGATACACTGGTTGGAGATGGACAGGGCCCACAGTACAATGGCACCAGAAGAAGCATCTGTCAGCTAAAAAGTTCTTCAGTCTGCCCATGAGTTATTGCTGGCATTTCAACTTATATCAATATACCGACTGTCAACATGATGTATATATATATACGCTTGATACTCTTTACCCTTGTATAGTACATTCTATTGATCCTGATAATTACTGCCTTTGCATGTAGTTCACTTTGTAAGACACCTTTGTGGTTCTAGCAGATCTCTTTGGCTCCAGGTTATCAACTTGAGCTCTGTTTGTCTTACTTGTTTTACAAGTGGCTTGTGTCGTCGAAAGTGCCATTAATTTGGGTGTAGGTTCCTTTCGACGCATCTTCCTGCTCTGAATCAGATTGGTCAGTTCGATTTCGCCTTCCAATTGATTTGGACTTTGAAAACAGCAAATGGACGTCTTCATTCCCTTCATTACCCTCGCCACTTGACTGGTGTTCCATCCTTCCAGTTGACTTCCCAGTCGGCTTGCTGGTTAGTTTTTTAACCAGAACCCTGGCCTTTGCTGTCACCAGAACGGCAGGCTCCATCCTTCCGGTCAGCTTTTCAACCGGAACCTTGGTCTTGGCAGTCATTAGACCAGGTCTGGTGCCATCGCCAGCACCTTCCTCACCATCCTCCCCCTTACTACCTGACTCCTGCTCCACCCGTCCGGTTGGCTTGCCGGTTGGTTTTCATGACTCGTGTTCCTTCCTTCTGGTTGTTTTGTTAACCGGAACCCTGGTCTTTGCTGTTGCCAGACCGGATCTTGTGCCATCGCCAGCACCTTCCTCACCATCCTGCCCCTCACTACCTAACTCCTGCTCCACCCGTCTGGTTGGCTTGCCAGTTGGTTTTCGTGACTTGTGGTCCTTCCTTCCGGTTGTTTTTTTAACTGGAACCTTGGTCTTTGCAGTAGCTAGACCGGATCTCATGCCATTCATAGCACCTTCATCACGATCTTCCTCCTCAGTGCTCAAGCCTTGTTCCACCTGCCCGGAGGTCCTCTTCACCAGTTCTCTCATCTCCTTGTCGTGGTCTTGCCAGCCTTTGAATTCAAATGTTGATGAAACCGCGTCCTTTTGTCTCTGATGCCAGAACTCTAAGAACCTGTCAGCTTCATGCAACTGAAGCTTTGATGGGTCCTTGATCTTCACACCAGCAGGTAAAAACTTGGGCTCAATAAAATCATCCTGAGCCTCTCTTACTGCAGACCAAGGAATGGAAGCCTTCAGCTTTTGACTGCAAAACCCTGCAAAATACATAGTTGCTTGATTAAATCTTCAGATATTTAATTCATGAGACGTACTGTAGTGTCTTGTGAGGAATGTGCAGATAAGATACTTTTTTTTCTCCAGGCTGAGGTCCTCGATATCTGGCATGACCGGAAGCCCATAGGCATCCACCTCCAAGGCAAATTCCTCCTTTTTTCTCCTGTGCTTTCCGCTCTCCTTCCCCCCCATATCCTCATTGTCATCCTCATCATTCTGATTGACTGCTGGTATCACAACATGGTGTAAGTACTTGACTGGATCAATCAACATCACACATAACAGAAGCTCACCGGACTCTTCTCCGACATAGGCATTCCACTCTGATAACATGAGATTCCAGTCCTTTGTATTGGTGAAACTATTACCTTCCAACTGTTCATTGAAGTCCATTCTGATGACCGGATCAGCCCTTCACCAGTTGGGAGCACGAGAATGCAACTCACTCATTGATTCTTACTTCCCCTTCCTCTGTTTTCCATGCTGACAATATGAATATCCTCATACCAGCCTGCCTCCATAACTGAGTCGCAAGATCTTTCATCATACCAGGAGCTTTCTTCTGAGCGAACTCGACCTGGACATTCATAAGAGGAGCCTTGCTAGACCACTCTATTGCAGTCTTCTTCGCTTCCTCCAGCTGCTCTTCACATAAACCTCCCATAATTGCATTGACCGCTCCCTGGTAGTTTTTAATCATCTCCTTTCCTCCTGGCCTTGCTCCAGTCTTTTCAATTATCTCCTTCTTGTACTGGTGTTCTATCACCAACCAGGTGGTCCATGTCTTACCGAACTTACTCTTTTTTTTGAGAGTCTTTTCAGCTCTCTGATTATACAACCAGTCCCAGTACATCTTCATACATCATGAGCATTTATACAATTAGAGGATCAGTTGCTCACAAATTTCCTTTTCTTCAACAGCCGAGAATCCATCTTAGGGGCTTGCATCTTTGCCTCTCATATGACTGCATGCAGAATCACTTTTCTATTCTTGCTGGTGGCTTCCTTACATTCTTCTAGGTGGGATTGTAAGATCAGCAGCTCTTCCTTTGTCAATTTCTGCTTGGTCTTTTGGGGACTGTGTGCTGATGAGTTGGATCGGGCCATTGCAAAGCAGTTGAGGTATTGGTAGAAGAAAGGATACAGTATAAGATTACATAGCTGATCACCACATGCACTCAACATTAGACCAAACAAGAGATTATCTAGCAGCATGATGCCCTCAGGCTCAATATGTCCTGTGTTTCTCTATTGTAGAACTTAGAATTGTAAAACATGCACACTTAGACCAAGTTCATCATATAGTATGTGGGTCGCATACAGAAATACTCTTAAATATGGTGTATAGGGAGACACATTGATACCGGAGGAAATCTATGCAAATTTGGGATGATGGCAGGATTACCATGTGTTTGGTTAACCGACTCGGAAATGACACAACTTATGGCAATTTCAGACCTTAATATATTCT
Source organism: Suillus plorans (assembly GCF_016647745.1). Taxonomy (NCBI): domain Eukaryota; kingdom Fungi; phylum Basidiomycota; class Agaricomycetes; order Boletales; family Suillaceae; genus Suillus; species Suillus plorans. The sequence continues at coordinate 15,520 of NW_024537506.1, forward strand.
AAATGGACATAATATTCCGATATCTTCGGTGACATTGTTGTCCTTTATACTAATATGGCCTGAGAATAGTGATCTATTTGGATGATCACATCAGTCACTTTCTAATCACCCGAGGTACCTCAATGACTAACAGGAACAGATGTCATGCTGATCTGGCAATTCAAATTGCTCAGAGACCGGAGTTGAAGGAAGACAGAACGTGAAGTCATATGCCTACAGGTCATCATACTTAAGCACACTGCCCAGCCCAACAATCCTTTTAAGTGTTATCAATCATGGCAAAGACTAAACAACAGGGAATCACATACACTCCTCCAATGAAGAAACAATTGCCTCAGCTATATAAACTCAAAGAGAAAACTACCACCAGAGGATCCAGGTCATCTTGGGTGAAAAATTCATGGTCTCCAAAAACGAAGTCGGTGACATCATTACCAACAAAATCTCCCTCAAAGCAAACAGCCAGATTGTCTCAGATGCTTCACGAGGGTGCGGACTTTGACTTTGACCAGGGCGACATTCCTCAGTTTAAATTACCAAAATCTCTGGCAAGCAGCAGTCATTCTGATTTCTGCAGTCTGCATCTGACCGGATAATGAAGGGTCAGAACGAATATCTCCGGCAATGGAAGCACAAGTTCAAGGACTACATCAATTTACTAATGGTCAGAGAAGCCCCTCCCCTGGACTGGCTTTGTTCTGTCTGCAAGAAGGATGGGGTTTATAAATGCCATGGCTGTTTTGATGAGCCCCTGTTTTTCACAGACTGCTGCAGAACCCAACATCAAAGACATCCATTCCATCGCATCAGTCAATGGACCGGATCTTTTTTTCAAGAAACTTCACTCATTAAAGTCGGCCTGCTCATTCACCTCACTCATAATGGCATTCCATGCCCCAGCAGCACTGAATACACATCAGACCTGTTTGAATGGTCAGATACTGATGAAAATATAAACTATGATGATTATCTGGAGGAAGCTTCCATTCCACTTGTCACCGACTCAGATCATCCGGCTATCACCATAGTAGACAAATCTGGTGTTCACTCTGTATCCATATCATATTGCCAGTGCCCCGGTGCTCCCACCCGGGATATTCAGCTCTTTCAAGCAGGCTTGTTTCCAGCATCATTTACCAGACCAAAAACTGCATTCACATTCTCTGTCTTGGACGACTTTCTGCTCAACAACCTCGAATGTGGTACATCGGCCATGAATTACTATAGTAAGATCTGGAGGCTGACCTCAAGCGTCTTTCCATTGATGGTTCCGGTCAGTTGTCATTGTCTGCACTCGGTCATCCGGTGATTAAACAACAGCATCTGCAGGATCGCTACAGAGAGCTCATGAGAACTGCCAGGCAGTGGCATCAATGCAAGCTTTACAAGTGGCATGGGTTTGCACACAAAAGCGATGAGCCAAAGGCCAGTGACCTCGCCCTGTTTTGCCCAGTATGTCCTCAACCAGGGATAAACTTGGACCTGACGATCAGTACATCCACCCGGCCAGACAACACACCTTCATGGCTATTCACCAGGACTTTAGTCATGGATGGTAATTTCAAAGCTGAGCACCTCCATCCAGTGAATCCATCCAATGAAGTATCATTGATGGACGGTCTTGCATTTATGATTGGAGATGAAAGATACAAGAGTCATTTATCCATTGCATAAGACTGTGTCCAAAGATCAGATTGCAACAATCACCTTGTAGTCAATCAAGCAAATGCCTCAAGGCAAAGGCTTGAGGCCACTGGTATAGGAGGATGTGCATGTGCACGGCATGGATGTTTTGTCCCACATTCCATGGTGGATTTTCAGAAGGGTGAAAGGTAAATAACCATCACATCACATCCGGTTACAAGCATTTCTGGTCTTACTGATCATCCCAAATAATTAGGCAGATGAACATGGACTATGCCTTGAGTCAAGCACTCAACTACAATACAGATGGAATCTCACACACTATAACCTTCTACGACATAAATTGTCAGTATCATAAGTTTTTGAAGGACCAAATCGCATCCAGCATGTATCTTTCCATCCCCATCAGCATGGACATCATTCCTGGAATAGGTTTGTGGCATGTAGATGGCCATCAGGACAGCTGCTATGTCCGGTATGCATCAAATTTCATCCGTGGAACCGGCAGGATTGATGGAGAGATCATGGAAACACTCTGGGCATCTTTAAACATAATCTCTGTATATTTCCCAGATTAGTCAATATGTAATTTGATAGGACGTACATAATCATACTCTGTCGGTCTCACCACTACTCCAACAACCACCGCTACAATTGCTGCATCATTTTTTTTTGCTATCTATGAACCACACTGGAGATCTGGTTGGCTCTGACCAAGTCATCATGGCTTATTCAGATGGTCAGGTCACTGCTGGAGAGATTTCTTGTGCCCTATTCTATGCCAATTTGCATTTGTTGGCCATGCACCTGTATGTGGACAAGAGCTTTGCCACTTCCCTGCCTGGATATGCACAAGCATTCCACACACTCACAAAATGGGAAATGGAGGTAAGTGTCCGGTCATCCGGTTATCCGGTCACCCAGTCACCCGGTCATTCTTATATTGCCTTGATCTCAAAGTTCTCATTTGTCATATAGACCTTTGTCACGCCTTTCATCAATATAACCTTCCTTAGCAGGTGCTCTACTGTCATTCCAACACTCCTTCATGATGTGATTGCAATCATGATTGCACATACATTGGTGGACCAGCAGCTGGATGTCACTGAGATTTTGATGGAGATCAAAGCATTGGACCTCTCTGTGCACTGCAATCAATTAGATGAATATGATATTGCCCATATGCCAGACTACTTTAATGCATGGTGGAAGGACAATCTTGCCTCTTGCAAGGTGTAAGACATGTTGCCAAGGTCATCTGTCCAAGATGTGATGGAGTTGGTTGAGGGCCATTTTGGAGAACTTGTGAGTCCTTGAAACATTGATGGCCTGCATCCTCACTAAATCCAACATTTAATATTATAATAGCCGGATCATGTGGAAACCGGACTGCTTCCATATATGCTCAAGCTTGGCCTGGTCCACACACCGGAGACAATCAGATCGGCATCACTTGCACAGTACCGGCAGACAACAATCGGTAAAGAGCTCATGAACATATTGCAAGGGAGAATGATGAAACTTGCACATTCAAGTGATAGGTTGGCATGCTTAGCTGGGCCGGTTGAGGAGATCAGATACAGATGACAGTGCATCCAAAGGACAGTCAAGCATAATTTGATATCTGAAAGCATTCATTGTGTATATTTCGTACTGCTTCTTGTATTCAATTGCAATAGACATTGGTGGTGATTTCTAGAGTACATCAGGTCGTGTGAATGATGTTAATACCTGCTCATCCTGGTGATGGATTGATTCGACTGGTCTTCTTTCTTTCCTCATCACTCATTTTGTTCCTCGACACATAGCAAGAATCCCACAAGACTGGGCATTATACCAGACCTACCTTGCCAGTGAATTGGTGTATGACATCTTCATGTCCAAAATTCATCAATGGCAGGCAAAGCAAATGAGCATTGGACTCTTGGATGTCAACACCTGTATTGCATTGGAGTACCTTGCCAATGTTCTGGCCATCGCTTACTCTAATCCTGGTATTCAATTTTGTATATCATCCTTTCCGGTCGACTAACTTGCAGACGGTTCATCTGAACATTGACATAGTTAGATATAATGAATCCCTTGACAAATACAAATCCTGTCGAAATGAGAAACAAGAGCAAAGTCTTTTGGAAAGATTCCCTCCGGAAGAACATCTGATCTTGGCAAAACCAAGCATCATCATTGATTCTGGTGGCAGAATTATTGTCTGGTATTTGTCTGGAGCCATGACCGGCATGTTAATGGTCTGTCATCTATGGGCATTCATTTTGTATTGCATCTCATCCGGGTATATCCAGACAGATATGCATTGCACTACAAACTCCATGGGCAATTTGCTCAACAATAGCATCACGACCAGCAAACCTACTGAATGGTGGACTCACAAGTCCAATTTATATCCCAGTTTGGATGAGAAGATCACCCCCAGATGCATCAATATATCTCCGGCTTGGTTTCAGCAAGGTAGAGAGGTATGTCCTGTTCATATGAATTCAGGCTACCTGTCTGAAGTGTCATAGAAATATGGTTTCCCAAATCTTGATCTGGAAGATGGATCTCTATCTGGTGGGAATTAAAACCCAAGTCAGACTGGATGAATGGGTGAGCCAGCATCAGTTACATGACATGTGTTATCATCTACAACGTTGGACATCTGTTTTCAATGTGGTGTCAGTCATTTGCAATCGTCGGTCACCGCCTCATAGAGATCCGAAGTGTTGACTGGAGGCATTTGATATTATGACCACTGCAGGTATTTACCATCCGGTCATCATGGATTTCATTCATCTTGGGATCAAATTCTTATATAACTCTGGGTCAATGTTGGCCTCATTGTGTCGGCTTGTGAGACATCATATGCACGTAGAGGAGGGCAACCAGATTGTCACTGCATGGTACATGTGAGATAGCATCCATAACTTTGTTGGAACTCCGAGAACAGAGTATGCAAAATATGGCAATGTGAAATACAGTGACCCAGTCGAGAAGAGTGCCTGTGTGTAGAGAAGTTATTGTACACATTTATATATACACTGGATATGAATTTCAGTTGGATGGCCTGTTGAACCACATTGATATTTCAGGCAGATCCCTCATAGACAGTGGTATGGGAATGTACCATATAAAATATCATGCATGCAAATGCAACATACAAAGGAAACAACTGAGCCGGAACAGTCCTCTTCCACCAGATATCCAGACAGTATATGACCCAGTACAGTTTATACCCTTCTACCTACCGGATGATAGCTTTGACCGGATGCCCGGTGTCATAGTATTCTTTCGGCTCACTTTCCCCCCCCCCCCCCCCCCGGTACATCGCTTTTCCCATTCTTAATATTTATATAGTATATTACTATACTAATGTCTAGGAATATATCTTATTGGTCCACCTGTGTTTCCTAGGTACACACATCTGGCCAGCCCACCCATTTGCCTGGGCACACATTCATCCGGCCAACCTGTCTGTCCAGCACATCCATTTCCCTTGGGTGCACCTGGCCCATTCCTATCAGGAAACTAGCCTCGGCTCATCTGAGTAAGCTGGACATACACATTCCTCCGGCCCACTTGTTTGCCCTGGGTACCCATCCGTCCAGCCAACCCATGTATCCGGCCCATTCCTCTCTGGTGACAGACCTTGGCCCACCTGTTTGCCCTGGGTACTCATTCATCCGGCCAACCCATATATCTGGCCCATTCCTCTCCGTTACTTGGCCTCAGCCCATCTGTGTCATGTGGGTACACGCATTCTGGCCCACCCATATCCATTGTACACCATTCATTATATATAATGTTTTATATAGTAGTATATCCCTATACCAATGTCTATACTTTTTACCCTCAGCCCATCCATCTACCTCAAGAATACATTCCGTCGGCCCACCCATTTCCCTCGGGGACACATTCCCTCGGCCTACCTGTCTCCATTGCAAACTGGATTCACTATTCATAATGTCCAAATATAGTAGTACATTGCTATACCACTGTCTATACTATACACACTCAGCCCATCCATCTGCCTTGGATACATACATTCACCCGGCCTACCTGTCTCCATTGTAAGCCGGATTCACCATGATGCCCTATATACTAGTACATTCCTATACTACTATCTGTATTGTATACTCCTGGCCCATCCATTTGCCTCGGGTACACACATGACCTTGGCCCACTCATATATCATGGTACAATTATTGGCATGGGCCCACATGGGATAGCCCATCCCCATTGGTACATTGTCACATTTGGCTGCCCATCTGAGACGGGTGTATGTTACTGTATTATGTGGTTTGCGCATGGTGCTGGTGGCATTGGATGCAGCGTGGTGGTCATTTGTGGTGGTGGTGTTGGGGTATGCGCCAATGCTGGCGCGAATGGTGGGGGTGGGGTGCGAATGGTGACATGGCGTCCAGTGAGTCGCATGCCCGTGGTACTGAGTGCTTGCTGCCGGTGTTTGGATGGTCTAACCCATGTGCGGGTATGGGTAAGGGTACGGGTGCCATAAAAGGCAACCCCCACCCGTACCCCAGGTGTACCCTTACCCATGACCCGTGCGGGTTACCCATACCCATGCAGTTGCCTAAGTATGAGTCCAGAAATGTAGAACTACTCAGAGTCGTCGTCCATGCCGGCAAGACCAAGAATAGCCATCGCATTGTTGTGTGATCCTATATCACTGTTGCCATTTGTGAGGAGGTTGCTTATGAGGGGTGGAGCATGAGTGATATACTACACAGTATGGAACTGGACTTACCGGATAGCCTCGAAAATATTGGCCATCAGCCTGTGAAACTTGCCTGACACATCCCACCTCAACTTCTCGAGAAATTTCACATGGAACAAGTAGACCTTGCTGAACAAGTTAACAGTGAAATTGAACTTGGATGGAGATCCACTGGACTTCCAGACTAGCGCAGCATACACCTATGCATTTGTTGTCAATACATAAGTATGGTGTTGATTATAGATCGAAATATACCGAAGTAGTAGTCAATGCAACCATCGGAATTGTTACCTCGGGCCGCTGGGCTTTGTTGCTTGCAATCTCCTTGAAGCGATCCAAAAACTTTATGCCAACCGACTTTGGCCCATTGGAGTAGTGTCCTTTCATTAGATATGGCAAAATGTCAGCAGAGTAAGGCTTGTTTGCCTGTGGAATGGCAACATTTTTATCCTGCAAGCAGTGCACAACATAAGAATGTTCCATAGCCTAGAGTGCATAATTGTTAAGACCATGCACAAAGGGTAGGACTGATTCCAAGGGGCTTGGCTTCAGCTCGTGCGCTGCGCCCCTTACCCGAGTATGTGCCCTTAACTTCAGAATGAAGTCCGGAGAAAGTCCAGTGAAGTCCGAAGGACTTCCGGAGGAGCGTGGGAAACTTCAGAAGGACTTTCCGGACGAGTGCGAGAAACTTCCGGATGAGTGCGGGAAACTTCCAGAGGAACTTCCGGAAATTACGATGGAGTTTCGTCCTGACGGGGATATGTGTAATGGCTACTCAGGACAAGTCCTGAGTAGAAGCAAACAGAGGAAAGGCTGCAAGGACAAAGTCCGAAGCAGAATAGGTCCGGAGGACCGCGGGAAAGTTCCGGAGGAGCGGAGGAGCGGAGCTCCGGCCTAGGGAATTTCTCCCTAGGCCTGAGATGGATAATGACTAAGTCGGAGGACTAGAACTGTTATGAGGACTTAGGGTGAAGGCTAGTGCGAGGACTAATATGTGTATGATATTCAGACTGAGGAAATACAGGAGTATCTACTGGGGTTTATATACTAGAGGCAAGTCTGTGCAGATCAGTAAGCAGAGGGGTAAGGCTATGTACGAGCATGTGGAAATGTATTAGAAAATAAGACGGATCATAGGAAATGAACTCGGAGATGAAATGAGGTACGGAAAATGAGGAAGTCTAACTCAAGAAGGAACATACAAAGGGATAAGGCACAGAAGATAGACGCGGGTCAGATCTGGATGTCCGGAGATGAATGTGTGATAGGTCTGGGTCCAGAACGCAAGGAAGATAGATGTGGGTCGGATCTGGATGTTCGGAAGTCCGGAGACAGGTGATTACCATAAGGGGATGGGCGCTGATTTAAGGTTTGGGTTCGGACATGACAGATAGGTCGGATCCGGAGATCCGGAGATCCGGAGATGTGAATATCAGATCTGGCGTCCGGATATCAGATGCAGGAGTACAGGGATCTGGACGGATAGAGGATTGGGTCTGGAGACATGGACAGGAGGTCCAGAAGTCCGGATGAGGCGTGGGAACATCGTCGGATGTTGGTCCGGAATGCGGGATATGACAATATCATTCTTATAAGTATTGGCCATGCATGTCCTAGTACATCAGAAAGACACACCTCACAAAGGTGTGTCGCATCCCTACCACTTTTATAGGTGTTGCTCATGTACATCCTGTAATTATACTTGTGAGCAGCAATATGCAATATTTGGTGTTCCACCCGATTAGTATCATTACTACACATGTTGGACTCAAGTGCATTCATTGGACTTGTGGTGACCTTCATAGTAATGCCAGTAACACCGTCTATCATTGTATCACTACTGTCTTGATCGTGGCCTTGAGTAAAAATATATAAAGTTGAGTGGAACTTGTCATTAAATTTTTAGCCAGAGGATTGGAGTATAACATTGGTGTCACATTGTAAATGCTAGTGCAGCATGCAGTTGTAATAACTACAAGGTAGATTCTGTACCAAGGTACAAAGAACTGCCGCATAACAACATTTATGCTACGATATCACCACTACCACCATCATAAGCTAAAATATCCTTCATTCTTGCTCGCTTTTCCCCAATCCTGGCCAGTGCACTATTCTTGACTAGGGGGCATTGGGTGGTGGAGTATGAAGGAAAAATTTGCCTGAAACACATGAGGATTAGCAGAACATAATCCAAAGTCGTCAATCACCTGTTCCACCACACTGCAAGGTCATCAGTCTCCTGTTTCTCCTCTGGATCTTCAAATACATCCAACATAGAGTTGTAGAATCTTTCTGAGTTGGTCACAGTGTCTGTACGTGAAAATACAGGTGATGAGGTTAGGGCAAATTGGACCTGGAAAGAAAGTTACCTAGATATAAACTTATATATTTAATGTGTCGATTACCTGCATTGCGATGTACACAATGGAAGGCAGAGTAATTCGGGTCATCCCATGAATTCGAGCATTACCCAAACAAGTTGCCTTCAGCTCTTTGTCCACAGAACTGGGAGAGGTAAAGATGTGTTTATACATCTGTACAGTTTGGTTGAACATGAAGAATCTAGAAGTAAGAAAAAAATGTATATCTTACACAGACCAATAGAGCACTTCGAAACAGACCATTCCAGGAATCCTCAGGATCATAGTAGTAATCTGCATACAGGAATAGTGGCCATTGGTCTCCAGTCATGACAATCTCACCGTTTTGTAACTTGGCTTTTGTCCTACATACTATTGGTATTTATACCAAAAAGGAGATGTGGAAGTTACCACGCACTCTGAGTGAGACCAGTCCAGCCCAGCAGGACAAAGTAGTGCACCTGTCTGTTCATGATGAAAACCAAGGTCAATCTTCACATTGTGAGCAAGAAGAGGAATCAGATTCTGTCCCTTTGGAGTAATCCAGTCTAGCACGCTGCCTTTGAGACTTTTGGTATCATTGCCCCTCGCTCCAGATGCACCTTTAGTGAGCTAATGGCATGTGATTAGTTGACTTTGAAGAGATGGAAGGGCGTGATGGTACTTGCCACCTCTGCAATGGCATCAACCTCATCATCTCCATCCTGCATCAAGCGCTTCTCCAGGCCTGCCACAGACTTGAGGAGCTCTTGGAAAACATGATGCTCCCGCCGTTCCCTTGTACATCAGATTAAACGCACTGCACATAACTCCACAGGAGGATAAAGTACTCAGCCATGAAGTTTTCTTCTGGAGTCTCTGCCAATTCACCCATTCATAAAATGCCATTTGTAAGGAGAGCTTGGAAGTTACAAAGAGCATGCACTGTTCGCCTGAAATGACACCCATAGTGAACCAATGGATTGGCTGCAGTCCTGTATCATAATTATAATGGTCAGTAGTAATTGCTTCGTGTAAACAGGCTAAAGTCACTCACCACCTTTTCCTAGGGCCAAGTTGAAGGGCATCCATGGGTTGTTTGCATCTTTCGCCACAAGATTGTTGCTCTTCTGACATGATAGGTGGAATCACTATGATACAGGATGAGAATCGATGAGAATCTCACCATGACCACTGCTCAACTTTTAAACCCTTGTTTGGCATGGTTTGAGCGAGTAGCTCGAAGTTTGTTTTAGGAACTCCAGTCAGAGTAGCAAACTCTTTAGTAAGGGTGTTGAATTGACAGCCACTGACCAACAATTACACACCTATCAAAGCTTGTGAAAATTTGGATGGTGACCCCAACTTGAACCACTAGTATAGTAGTATCATTAGTCCATAACTGCTGTCAGATTCATCTAACAGGTCAACACACCAGATACGAGGGCCCCCGCCTCATTCCCAACCTCGATAAGACACAATGATACTGTCGTAAACATAGTAGTCACTGGGTTGATTCAGAGACAGTCTGATCATGTGTCATCACTAAGTACTGAGGTTATGTTGTCAACAGAGCGTAATAGCCAAAAAAAGGTTTAATTTTATTTATACTAAGCTAATGAGTTGCGTGATTCCCAGTGTCGTTGCGAACAACATGATCTCCATTTGAGTCTGACTCAAATATTATCCACTCTGAGTGGGCGTGATTCTGGCAGTTACCTGAGCTTATGTTGTGAGCATAGATGGCCAAATATAAAATTTCAAAATTCAAAAAAGGCAGTGATCATTGTTGATGACCGGAAATATTTCTCCACTCAACTTTGAAAGTGCGCATTTGTCCAATTTGCCTCCTTGCATTTTGGCTGTGGGGCACTCTCATCGCTGCGTATTGCCTGAGCTTGCTTGATAGAAGAAATAATGAGACGACAGAATCAGGGACCTGTGGTTTGCTGCTGCTAGGGATCTCTGAAAGTTCACATATGCCAGTGACACCTGCCAGGGTGAACGGCCAACTTGTATACTAACTTACACAGTGGTGCCATATCCAACCAAGTTGTACAAGTAAATTTGCTACAAGATCACAACTACACCTTAAACATATAGTACATATTCAATATTGCATGAATGAAAGCCTTCAAGCAGAATGTGCGGTGGCATGAGATCATCACCTGCTTGGTCCATGACATGAATTTGACAATTGCAGGGCAGATTCGGTGTGTGCATCAGACGAGCTTGAGTCAGTTTGTCAACAAACTCTAATAGAATTAACTCAACAGGTCATGTTTCCACCCAGTATGTCCAAGGCGTGTACTCATCCACTGGTTCAGCTCAATAGCTTCTGGGGTGTTGCCCGTGTGAGCCATCCTGAGGAGAACCAACTGAAAATAGGCCTCCCTCTGCAGAATGTGAGAAGTAATTTTAGGAATTTGATGGCCAGGAAAGTATAGCCTGAAATGAATGACAAGCTATAGATCGAAGACGAGTGTAAGATTCAAATTTTGAATCAAAGACGTCACATACCATGGCACATGCCATTGCTACATAGTGCTCTGGGATGGTTTCATACTGATTAGGGAATAGATCCACTAACAACTGTCTGGGCTCATGAAGAGTCGGTTTCAAGATCCAAAGGGCCACTAAGATGAGAATTGCCTTCTGTTGATATAGTCTCTGTAGGAGTGCCAAATGAGCGTTGTTGATTATTGCACAAGAAAACAATACTACCCCATTTGAGTCCAAGGTAAAGTCACCCTGTCATTCCAGACCGTCAAACCTGTGATGCTATGAATGTATGGTATGACCTCGGCGGCGTTCTTGCTATCTAAGGCATAGCCCTCAATGTGACCTCTATCTTGGGAGTTCACCAGTGTGAGCGTGTTGTCCTTCAAGGCCCTCTTGGTCCTGTCCCTCTTGGAGGATACCTGTAGTATTTCAGTCTGCATCAGAATATTCGAACACAGCCGGATTTGAGTCTTGGCGACGGGTATGATGATTCTGCTTGAACTATAGTCTGCTGGGTTTGTAGACGCAATGAAGGGATCAATGATGAAGACTTGGGGTTCGTTTGGGATAGGAAGGGAAGGGAGTAAGAATTCTGCGCTCCCGTAGATGCCTCTTAAAGGTGCATCTGCTGGATTGCACTTGCTCATGACATAGGCTGGGTGGAACAAGTAAGGTGTTGCGAAACTGTAGATAAGATCGAAAATTCTTCTGAAGACCAGGTTGACCACTTTGTTTCTACTCTGGCTGTTGCGCCATCCTTCAATGACGCCCTGATTGTCTCCATAGACTCTGAAGTTCCTCTCCGATCCTCCCATTCCAACAATGTGCAGAGTAAGGAGCTCAAATCCAACTGCCTCTGCCCATCCAATGTCCTTGTGACCATTGAGCATCTGCCAACCTTCACATAAGCACCAGGCTCACCACTTATCAGGATCGAGTGTCCGACAAAAGAAGATTGCAATACCGTAGTCCACCAGCAAAGGTTGAAATCGAGACTTTTGACTTGTCACTGTGGGATAAAAGGCTTCTTGGAGGCAATGCTTCGCATTGCCTCCAAGGACGTAAGATATGCATGTCCTTTCGGGACAACGAGGGTAGTATGCAGCAGTTTGCCATATAATTGTTGTATGTCACGAGGAATGTGCGTACCTTGTTGCTGCCAGATTCTGACTGCTGTAAGATACTTAAGCTTTTTCTCTTCCACGAGATACACTTTGTCCTGCTCCAAGTTCCACATGATACCAATATACGGATTGCTATAGGCAAACTGTTTGTCTTTGAGTTTCTCCCAGGGAATATTGAGCTCTTCTGAGAACTCGTCAATGTCTGCTATGCTAAATGAAAAACGGCCATATTCTGCGGATCTTGGAGATGCTCCAGAGAGGTCCCTGATCGGAAAACGACAGTCCTCGTCAAACTCCTCCAGCGTGCCATCTTCAAAGATGTGCCCTCCGAACCACACTCTACCTCCATCCTGATGTTGTCCCCTTCTCGTAATTTCTTCGTGCCATTGTAATCTCTTGACATTGTAAGCCGGCATGAACTCCTTGAGGATCCTAATGAAGAGGTGGTCATCGACCCATCTGGAGTTCGGTCCAATGCCTCTGGAGCGAAACAGATCAAGACTGGCATCTGCGAGATTGCCGTATGCTCCAGCTGAGGGCCGAAGGCCAAAACACATGCAAGTGTTGATACAGAATTGATCTTCTGAGATCCGAACAATGGACCCTGGCCACTGCAATGAGTGAATTGGAATGGTTCGGTATGCTTCAGAGACATCTCTGATAGCGATCTGTGAGCCTGGCGGCAGTCGGCTGATAGTAAGTGCGAGAATGTGAAACGTTCCCCAGGTACTGGGAAAATTATCAGGATTGATATATGAATTGATGGATGCATTGGGAAACTTCGCTGAAGGAATGTGCGGAAAAGAATAATTTTGAATGATACAATATCGACCTGGGCGACCAGGCTTTGGAATGATTGAGAACGGGGACGTTTGGAAGGTTCCAATAAGACTTTCGACTTCTTTAAAATTAAGCGGGCCAATGTACCTTTCTTTCTGAAGTTCAGTTTGCACAATAGATAGAAACTCTTGTTGATATATAGCGACAGAGTCTTTGTTCAGAGGTGTTTGCGTGATTGTAATATTAGGAATGTCCAGAATGAAACCTCTATGCAGGCCCTCAGGAATATGTGAGTATCTGTCAATGAGTCCTGCCGAGATGAGTCTCGTTTCCCATGTGTCCGGATTGTATGGCGTGAGCGCTTTACGCTTTCTGCACTCGAGGACACGCTTGAGCTCCATGATTCGAGAGTCCGCACCCTGAACAGAAGTGCCTGCGGTCGTGCGTGACCTCTGCACATCCATGATGAAAAGATTACTGACCTTGAAATCCCTCGCATTATCTTTCTTTAAATGATCATCCCAATAAACTTTGCTCCTCGTGTCCTCTAGAACCTTCTCATTAATTATTGAGAGATCGTAAGGCCCTGTTGAAGACTTGGCTGCGACGTGCCAACGTCTTCGCTGCTCGGCTTGGTAGACTAACAAAGTCTTTTGGGCTAGCGGGTCTCAAAGTGACCGGTACTTGTGAATCTGCAAGTTCCTCCAAAAGAGAGCCGTCATCCTGATTCTATCCTGTGGCCAATCTGCTTCCTCTAAGGCTACTAAGAACCGAGGGCATGCTTGACAAAACTCTTCAAATGGTAGGTCTTCATCATTGGCGACTGAACGCGCGCTGCAAGTTGAAGCCAAAGATACCCAAGCTGTCGAGCCATCAGGTAATGCGGATAGAATTATTGCATCGTGATCTACCATTTTCTTGGTTGACACTTCGTCCAAACCATCATTCACTGCAGGCATTTCCCCATTTTCCTCCACCAAACATCCAAAAAACATTGATTGAGAAGATAGAATTTTCCCCTCATTTTGTCTGTCAAAACATTGAAAAAAAGTAATTCATGTTTCAATGATTTTCTGTGTGTGAGACATGATGCAAAAATTGATCATGTTCCTTCAAGGATAATGCTGTATTTTCCACCTACTGTCTTTTAAATGACAGCTTAAAATAATGTTAATTTTCTTCTCTGTGTTGTTCAAATATACACAGAACATTTAAAAAACATAGTATATTTGACAAACATGGAGAAGGAAATTAACATTATTTTAAGCTGTCATTTAAAAGACAGTAGGTGGAAAATACAGCATTATCCTTGAAGGAACATGATCAATTTTTGCATCATGTCTCACACACAGAAAATCATTGAAACATGAATTACTTTTTTTCAATGTTTTGACAGACAAAATGAGGGGAAAATTCTATCTTCTCAATCAATGTTTTTTGGATGTTTGGTGGAGGAAAATGGGGAAATGCCTGCAGTGATTTGTAAAATACCATAATTCGAGATATTCTCCCTTGTCCAGCTTGTGTAGTGCATACGAGCAAGGAGTGACTGTAGGGTCATCTGGGACACCCGAATTCTGAATCGGAATGTATTTGAACTTGTTCTTCTTTTGTTCTTCCTTGCGTGCATCTTCCTCTTCATCGATGCGTACTTGGTTCAGACGCCCTTGTTTGTCCTCTTCCATGCACTGCTGATGGGCTCATTCTTCTCTGTCAACTTCCGCTTGTTGTTGCCATAAATGTTTCTCTAGATTGTTATTAGCTAGCCAGATATTCCTGAGTAACTGCACCACTTGATCTTCTGTAGTGTTCTCGTTTACGAGCTGTGCTCGTGTGTTTTCGAAGTCCTCCGAGTTATAGTCCGGACAGATGTTCAAGTTGGGATCACTGCGAATACACGGCATAACAATTTTTTGATGATGAATATGATATAAAGAAGCTGCGACGAAACGAGCGTGCAGTCACGGAGAATAGTACTTGCGAGTGCTGAGTGGAAGTACAAATCAAGAAGCATGAGAACTCGAAAGACTGAACCGCCACATAGATCTCATTCTACGTACGTTCTCATGCCTTGAACTAACATAGAATAGTGCTGCCGCAGTCCGGTCCAGGACCTAGGTTCGAACCCGAACCTTTGTGGACCGGACCCATGGTTCGGTCACAGGTCCAGAATTTCTCTTGGACCGAACCCCTTGGTAGGTTCGAGGTTCGGTGTGTTGTCGATAAATCCGGACCGGTTCTGGACGCATCCGGACCGGTTCGAACCTATCATGTCGCTGGCTTTGACTTACGATTTTCGAAGTCGAAGCCTCATGTTTTTGGTGAGGCTTTCTATTTAAGTATCATCCTTGCCCTTCTGTTCACCGTCTTCTCCTACTTCTCCTGCAAGGCAATCTCTCGGCTACTTCAGTAATGCAACTCATTCATGCGCCAGTGAGTTCGCAACAAGTCTACTGTCTGTCACAATTAACTTATGATGTGATTTATTTCAGAACATACCTACAGTTGTGATTCACCATACTGATTATCTGCCATGGGTTCTCATTTTGGTGTTTCATGGTGCGCAACAGTTTTAAATCTAGTTTTAAATAAATTCACTTGGTACCTAGGTTTGAAATTTATGCCCCCTGCTGCTATGTCCTCTGCACGTCGCGCTGACGGTTCGTTGAAAGACGCCAGTGAGATAGCGTGGTACAATGATGCCGAAGACGACTCTCCAATGGTTCCTCCCTCTGCTCCTGCACACAACGGCACTCTCAATTCGTTTGTACGTCGTTCTGGTCGAGCGGTCAAACCCACAGAGAAGATCCGCGAGACTCTGACTGCCAGCAGTACCTCAGCCAAACGGTCAGCTGTAGAACCTCCTCAGGGTGTCCCTGCACCCAAACGAGTGTTCGTTGGTACCAGTAGCAGAGAGGATGACGAGGATGACGATGAAGATGCACCCGCACTTGAAGACGTTACAGATGATGAGGAAGAGGATGCCGAGAATGCCGAGAATGAAGAAGCTTATCAACGGACGAAGAAGCTCGGCGACCAGGATCGCGAAGACCGCAAATCCCTCAAGAAAGATGAACGCAGCGCTGACTTGACTACAGTCTTTACCTTTGAGAAAGGTCACATCAACCCCCACACCCAGGAGCGTGAAAATGGGTGGTGGTGTGAGGTATGCAAGGCCAATAATGTCCCACTACACCAGTGCTTTTTTAAAGGTGGTATCTCGACTAGACGCACTCACATTGCTCGCCATCCCAAGTGCCACTACCCAGTCTATCACGACCGCTGCAAAGAACGGGGTATCAAGATGCACAATCGTGCCATACCTCGTGATTGCAAGGCAACCGACAGTCAGGCAACCTTGGACGGCTCTCTGACTCCAAAGATTCCCACGTTCACGAAGTCCGGACTCATGGATTACATCGTCGAACTCATTGTCGCTGAGGACGAGGTAAGTAGCTTTCATTTCTGAGATTTTTTAAAGATACTTACACTACATTTGTACTAGGCATTTCAACTCGTAGATAAAGGTCCCTTCCGTCGACTTCTTCAATATCTCCGACCCTCGCTTTCAGAAACAGATATTCCCCACCGTACAAAAACGCATAATGAGATCCTTGAACGTGCGAAGCTGGCAGTCGAGCGCGTGAAAGAGAAGCTCAAGCATGTCGACAGCAAAATTTCCATGATGTTCGACTCGTGGACATCTTTTCCTGGTCACCCTTTCCTATCCATTACAGCGCATTACATAGACTCCCCGATCGAAAAGCCTCACGGTCATTGTGAACGAGGAGTAGCTGTACGTAGCGTACAAATTTGTCGTTGTTGTCTTGTAAAATTTTGATTTTTTTGCAAATTGAAATAAAGGGTTCGAGGGTTCGAACACGTTCTGAACTTGAACCGAACCCTCCCGAACGCGTTCACAGGGGTCCGGTCCATGGTTCAGCCTCCTTGCTCGAACCTGACCAATGGTCAGGTTCGGGGTTCGCAAATATAGGGCCATGAACTGGACCGAACCGGACTTCGGCAGCACTAACATAGAATACACCTATATGTTCTTCAGAAATGAGTCGAAGTACAGAAGGTGTAAGCCCTCTTGCTGTTTGTGTAGTCATGTTGCCTACTTCAACCATGTAGGTCTTTGCCGGCTCTCCAACGCTTTTTCATACTCATGCATATCCATTTTCAAGCTTCCAGATAGTTTCAAAGATTTCGCCACAAAACACCTCGGTGGTAAGGGACCCAGTGCTGACTTTATGGTGCACTGTCATAGGGAACTCTATTATGCACAGTGGAAAGTTCTGCTTGACGATGAGTTTGTGGAAGCCTGCAAGCATGGAATTGTAGTACTCTGTTGTGATGGAGTAGAGCGTCACTTTTACCCTCAAATTTTTACTTACTCTGCTGACTATCTGGAAAAGTGAGCCAAACTCCATTCCTAGAGGGCCAACCAACTAAACCCATTGCCAAACCCATCCTCAGGGCATTTATAGCTACCATACAGACCCTAGGCGGGTGCCCATGCCCTAGATGCCTCATCCCAAAATTCCACATTCAGAATCTGGGCATGCCATTGGATTTGAAACAATGCCAGACCCTCTTGCACATAGACAATAATGTTTGGCAGAATAAAATCACCACCTCACATTCACTGATTTATGACAGCAGTTACAGAGTGCATAGCAACTGGATTGAAAACCTACTGAAAGAACACTTGTTGTATGCCTTTGATTTAACAGTTGAACCTGACACTGGCCTTCAACCTACAGCTTGCCACCCATTTGGGGCTACACTTCCTAAAGTTACTGCTCTTCCCTGATCAATATAAAATCATTCCAGAGCACCATTTAGCAATAGTGTGTGACTCATGCCTGCTGTTGAGGAGTTGAAACAACAGCTCGATCTTTCAAATGCTGATTTCGAGCGATGAAATATTGAAGAACTTCAATATCTGGAGGCTCTTGCTACATACGGTAGCATTACTTCCGTTCAATTTCTTTCATACATGCTGGCTGATTTCACACAGAACTCAGGTCTACGCAAAGGTCCGCAAGCTGCGACCAAAGCACTTGAAGCTGAATGCCGAGCTGCCTATAACAAACTTGCTCTTGAGATGAACGCAGTCCATGAGTTGGAGCGCCGGCTTGATCTTATGAAGTGCTGGACACCTGGTGATCCCGAATATCAAGAAGCGCTCAAATATTTGAATAATCGGCAGTTTATACGTGTGGTTCAACATCTTGAAGGACTTGTTGTGCAAAGATTGTTTGAACTTACCAAGGCTAACTTGGCCGGTACAGGTACGTGCACCATTACAATATACATTACTACCTACTCATTATGCTAGGTTATAAAATGCGCCAACAGATTTCCAATGCAATAACTCACCGTTCCACTGTGATTCGCAACACGCTTGAATACTACAATTGACTTGCATCTCTGCAATCCCCTCCATGAGACATACTGAAGTTTAGCGAGGTTGTATCATATGCGTGGCTTGGCAAGTTTGAGCTGCTGAAAAGCTCACGGCAGGAAGTCTTAACCAAACCTTGGGTCTCAAAAGCCAACAGGGAGGTGGCAGGCAAATACTTCAGGATAGTTTGTGTGCATGAAGAAATTGAATGTCTCAATGTTGAGATCTCTCATCTTCAAAGGTGGGTCGGGGACGAAGACACTCACTTGCTCACTATTGCAATGTAATTGGAAGTCAGCCAACCTGCACTTGCCTGTGAGATCCACCATCTACACGATAAACGTGTGCACATGAACAATGTTCACCATGCGCACCTCCAGGTGATATATGCAATGCCAGGTTTTAGCAGTGTTTGTGTGCTGGAGACCTCTAATGATGCAAATGAGGGTGCAGTGATCAACGAGCTACAGAGAGCTGCACCCATCGAAGTTGATGAAGATGATATCTCATGTGACGAAGCAGCTTGTTTAGAATCATGTATTGCATAGTACCATTAACTCTATACCACTTGTGCTATTAGTTAGACTCCCCAAATAAGTCGTGATGTGCTCCCCAGTAATTCACCATTTGTCCAGCTCCATCTCTGAATCCATCTACAAACAAGCCTCCAAATTTATGTTCAACTCCAAAGTAACCAAAGTAAACACCATTTATGCTGTTGTTGAGTCTTTCTAGATAATCCGCTCAAGCTTGTGTTTAAGGTTTCGATGCTCAACTGCCAGTGGTCACTAACTCAAGCTCAGACTCGGAGTCAAACTTGGTTTGACTCTGAGTCAGAACACTATTTCGATCCAATGATAGCCTCAAGCGCTAGAGTGGAATGGACATTTCTCATCTGTACACATCACATGGCACTGACACACAGCTCTTTAAACCAATGGTAGCCTCTGTCCATCACCACCATAGCACAGGATGTGTTCAAGTTAGTATGGGTCACTGTAAGGCCAATGATTGTGATATTAACTATGACCACATTTGCAGCATATTAAGTCCGACATTCAGTCCTCTCGGAGCCTCTTAATTCCTTGCTTCACTCTCAAAAATCTATTGTCCAGCAGACTTAGCTTCAATGCCAATGTTCAAGAACTCAATTGCAAGCCTCCAATGGCTCGATTTAGCCTGCGACTGTAACAAAACCGTACATTCTGCACTAGTATCTCATTGCAAACTCTGATTAATTATTTTGGAACATTGACTTGGATTGCAGGCAACTAGTATCACGGTGACACTGGAGGCCCATTGAAAACCGTGCAACAGAAATTGAACCACGCCAATCTAAATCCAACAATGGACTTACTGGAGGTCATTTTTGCTTTGTCGATTGTGGATAGGGTCCGCAAGACCGTTTTTGATAGGAATTGGCAAAAGTCGCCTAGTGATTTAGGTGTGTGTCTCAAACTTTTGTAGCTCACACCAAACTCTGATTTTTTTCAAGGTTTAACTCAAAACAATATCTTCCAGGATAGCAGTTGTGTTTCACTGCCATTCCCTCCCCTTCCTGTAGCCATTCAAAACCCTGCTACCGCTCATAGAAACATATCAACGACTGCAACACCCGCCACTCCAAGGCCCGCACCAACATTAGCTGAAGTTTTGCAGTGTCCTGACTTTCAGACTTGGTTTCTGGGACAACAGGGCACTCATGAAACTCCATCTGGAGGACCAAATCATTCTACTAGGATCCCTGCAACTGCATCTAGTCCTCATACTCATTGGCAGCCTACACCCACTGTAACTACTACTCGTCATTGACCTACGCCCACTACCCATCAGCGCACTACACCTTCCACTCATCAGCAACCCATGCCAGCACAATCAAATATCCCAGCCGCTTCAAACCCTTCTCGCATTACTACAACTCGGTCGTTTGACTCAGACTCCATGGATGTGTCGGATTCCCCAGATTCTATATCTTCAGAGTCGTCTATCAGGGTTAGTGTTTTTTTTCACAACTTTCCAGTAGTTCTTTCCTGAATGAAATTCTTATTTAAAGCCTGATATAGTTATAGCCTTGCAGGAAGCACTTCATGGACAAGATGTCGTTCAAGATTCTGCCTCTAACCTTGATTCTGAACAAGATACAGAAACCAATGATGGGCGCCGTGGGCCCATGTGGGACCAGCCCAGCTTTTCATCAGCATTTTCTGTATATGATAACCTTCAGCATCTAGGTGCCGAACAACATGGGTTACCCCCACCATATGACACTGTCATAAATAACCAGCCAGTCGTCTATATACAAAATGTGAGTCATTTGCTTGATACTGGTATAAATGTTTCAGTAATTCTATTCAGGGAATTATTGTGAGGATCAACCAAAGACAGTAGTAGTAGATATGCTGAAACTGAAGCTGCATTAGCACCTACAATTTATTTGTATCTCATGAATTGATTTCAGTGTCTTTTAACTCAAAGGTTGATGCCCACTTTAACTTGCTTCTTGAACTCGAGCTTTGTTTCCAAGTGAAAAAATATATAATTGCAAAGTATAACTAAGTGTCCTTTAAATGTAAGGTTAGGTATTATCCCCAATTCCAACTGCACATTATCCATGGTCACCATGTCAACATCAAAAGTCAAACACATCTGCGCAAAGCTAACAGATATCCAAAAGGCTGCCTGCCGCACAAAATTAGTCAAGCTCACCGATGCCATCACAACAGCGCAAGATACGTACCAAGAGGAGGCCAGTGCTATTGCCAAAGATAATGGCCTGTAAGATCGACTATTTCATGAAGAAATTCATAGTACTCACTCTTGGACAGAAGCTTGAGGTGGACGCGAAGGCAGCTCTATACTGGCAAAGGTGTCTTCAACAGACGCTGTGCTAATCCTTGGAATGCATTTGTCAGACAAAAACTGAATGAGGAGAACGAAGGTACTAACTAATGAAATTTTTACACCAATACTCATGTGAATGAAAGGACATGTGCCGGAGGATCAATTGAAGCTTCCTGCATTTATCAAGGCCCACAGTTCAAAACTAACATCGGCCTATTTGTGCTTGACGTTGGTCGACAAGAACCACCTGCAGGAGAACATCAACACATATCACCAGTCACGCGTGAAGGTTACACGTGCGAACCCTAAGGCACTACAAAAAGATGTCAATGCGACATTCAAAACAATGAAGACAGAGGTACTGCTATAAAATAATACATAAAAATGCGACTTACTTGTAGTTGAACAGTGGGCTAGCATCCAAGCACGAACGGGCCTTGAGGGAATGTATCTTGCTGTTCAAGGTGATGTCGAGCAGTACCACAAACTGAAGCTCTTTTACACAGCAAAAGTCGGGTCGTTCATCAAAGATGTTCTTGGCATGGAGCCAAAGCGCTTTGCACTCAAAGTCAAGTCCTGGGTAGTTGGAGATTTTGGTGAGCAACAAGCATACAATAATCATAACCTACTAAACAAATTTTATGTAGATAGTGCTGGCACAGTCAGCCAACGACTGTCATTGACAAAACTTGTGAGCCTATGCTGCCAACACATCCAGGACGGACTTGGTAGGTTGAGCGAAAATTCTTTGCAGGCACATGTCCTAACATTAGTCATACAGATATTATTATTCCTACTTTGAGGTATCCACTGAAAAAGAAGGTCAAAATGAATTACAACAATTATGAAGGCAAGATTGTAGAAACTTACGGCATTGCACTGGAAAATTTTCCTGGGACTATTTGAAATCCTAGAAATATTGGGTGTCGCGAAGACTTAATCAATTTGCACAACTTACTTTTGAAAGGAACATGCTCATGGACAAAGCTCACAAGTGACGAGCTCATAGAACACATTGCCAAGAATAAAGAACAACAGGCAAATGGCAAACCAATCTACAAGACTCATAAGCGCCAAGAAAAGACCCCCATAGCAAAGAGCACAGAAATAGTGGAAGATACAGAGGACAATGGGATGAGTTCAACAGAGGCTTAATCAACAGATCATTTACATTACCTGTAGATACAATACCATTGCAGTGGGTCCAGAAAGCCGCACAATCCATATGAGGATGATATTGTCCTGCCCAGGCGAATTAGCGGTCATCCACTTGATGGAAGGGGACTCACCAACAGTTGAATGGCGAGGTTGAAGGTGATGGGTCCAGAAAGCTGCACAATCCATATGAAGACGATATTGTCCTGCCTGAACAAATAAGCAGCCATCCATTCAATGGAAGGGGACTCACCAACATCAACCATGGACAATAAACAAGGATTCCGCTTCCATGGTAAGAATGAGAGAGACATTCTGAAGCCATTTACAAGACCTCCCGCAGTGCAGTGGTCATGGACAATGGTGAGGTTGAAGGCAGTGAGTACTGAAAGCGACAGAACCCATATGAAGACGATATTGTCTTGCCTGGGTGAACGACGGCATTTGAGCCTGTCATGCAGCATGCAGACACAGTTGGATATGAGGCGCCTGCAAGGCGGAATAGCGAGAGGTCAGAGAGCTGTGCGTGTGCATGTACTATAGTGAAAAGGAGGACGTGAAGATGATGAACAATGAGTGAAACAATGAGCTCACCACAACAGACGACCTGCATGACAATCCGGCAATAATGAGAGGTCATGGAAAGTGGGATACTGTATCAATTGCATGGAAAGATAAAACAGAAAAGGTCCAGGGAAATTTGGGTAGAAAATAAGTGAAAAATGGAGCTCAATGTCACGCACGATGAGCACAGGTGAGAACATTATCGTGAGAAGGTGCGGCACAGTGAATCAGCGCCATAACCGGAAATGTCCGCTCATACCTATTTAGGGTAGTAAGGCAACAGCGCCTCATCAGTATTAAATAAGCCATAGGGAGCTCTGATTTTTCCCAAGGGACTGCCGGTTTGCTGATATTATTGCTGGTATGAGGGGACAGTAATATTTGTTACTAATTAGTAAAAGGATGGGGTACGTGATACATTTACTAATTAGTAATCTTAATGGTGACACTCAGGTGTTCAAATGCCTTTGAATCATGACATGTGGCTGCATTGAGATGGGAGGTATATGTAGGTGTGTAAGTGAGGAATGGAACCAAAGTGACACTGCCATACATCGCTCTAGGCATGCCACATCAGAAAAATGCCACAACTTATGGCACCAAAAACAAACACTGCAAGTTTCAACTTCTCAAAGCTGCTCAATGTAAGCGAAAAGACAATCTACCACACCATGTAAAAGTATATATATAGTAGTACACAAGTGTTAAGACCGTGCACAAAGGGTAGGACTGATTCTGAGGGGCTTGGCTTCAGCTCGTGCGCTGTGCCCCTTACCCGAGTATGTGCCCTTAATTTGAGAATGATGTCTGAAGCAAGTCCAAGGGCATCCGAGGTGCGGGAAAGTTTGGAAGGACTTTTCCGGACGAGTGCAAGTAACTTCCGGATGAGTGTGGGAAAGTTCCGGAAATTACGATGAGGTTTCGTCCTGATACAGATACATGTAATGGCTACTTAGGACAAGTCCTATAGAAGCAAACAGAGGAAAGGCTGCAAGGACAAAGTCCAAGGCAGAATAGGTCCGGAGGACCACGGGAAAGTTTCAGATGAATGTCCGGAAACTTCGGAGGATCGGATAAGCAGATGAGCAGATGAGTTGAGGATCAGATAAGCGGAGCTCTGGCCTAGGGAATTTCTCCCTAGGCCTGAGATGGATATTGACTAAGTCGGAAGACTAGAACTGATATAAGGACTTAGAGTGAGATCTAGTGTGAGGACTAATATGATATTCAGACTGAGGAACTACAGGACATATACAAGAGTTTATATACTAAGAAAATAATGGAAAGATCAGTAAGCAAGCATCTGAGGCTATGTATGAAGCATAAGCAAAGTTATCAAGCGCGAGTTGGAAATGAAGCATAGGTTAACGGATCAGTAAGCATACCGGTAGTAAGTATAACTGAGATACCGAGGACAAGGAATACCAAATAGAGGAATAGATTGGAAGCGGATCTATACATTGGATCAGATCAGATTGGATGAGACACGTGGATATATGGGATATGACATTAGGGTGATGGGACAAAGGATGAATGATGCAGGCTAGCTGAGGTATGGAGGTAAAGGGATGTGGATGTGCAGAGGTGCAGGGATCCGGCACCTGAGTGACACCGTTTATGTTACTACTTAGTAACGTGAGAACGTACGCTCTCGCGTTACTAGTTAGAGGGAATAATCTATACTACAGTACTGCACCACTTACTTCAGTAATCAGCAGTGACTTCGCAGGTACGTTTTTTTCCTCTCGGCTTTATCCGACGGTGGCTTAGCTGACTGCAGCATAATCAACTTTCGGCAATGTGCGGGCTGGGTGCCGACCACTCCCGCCGCTGGCGCCAACGTTCCCACAGCCTCTGCTCATCATCTACAACGACGAGCACGCTATATCACTCAACCTTACCCAAATTTGAGTGCGTTTTTTGCACATCCTTTGTCTTATGGTCCTACTCTACTCTTGTGATGTTTTTTCAAGTGCATCTGTCTCATTTTAGCTACATATTTGGTGAGTATTTGTGTACCTTCTGTGTTTCTGACTAAGCATACTAACTGTTGTTCCTCACCACTATGGGGCAGATCAATGTCGCACACAGCAGGCTGCCCTTGCTGTGGAGGCTTCGCTGGAAGCTGGGTCGACTTTCGATATGATGGACCAGTTTTACGATGGTGAGTCGTTGATGCAGCGTTCAGATGGCAGCGATGGTGACATGGACGGTGTAGCAGCATGGACTTCCCATTCTTCAGCCCTTACACCTATTTCGAGGGATGGTAATAGTGTTGCACGATGGACTTCCCTTTCTTCAGCCCTTATACTTCCATAGCAATTACATGTGCTCTGTACTAATAATGCTAATGATTACTCATTGTCCCCATCATCCCCTTCGTTCTCGTCACTCTCACTGCTACTCTCAACAATGGCAGCACTCTTTTCTACTGTCTTTTTGGTGCGCGTCTTCCGTGGTTTGTAGACGGTCTCCCCAGCTGCTTGCCGAGCATGATTGCTGGTAATCCTGTCTGCAAGCTCTTCCTCAGTTAGCTTCGTCCATTTACAGGTCTCTTCGATGAGTCTGTTGATCAATAATTGCACTGACTTGCGTCCGCCAATACTAGAGGGATTCCGGACTGGCAGAAGTTCGAAGGGCCAACCTTTGAGCTCCACGCCATAGTGTTCAACAATGGCGTGCTCGTAGTTAGTATAGTTCATTTTCGCGTGGTTGGCGAGTTTGTTTTCGCACAAGATAAAGTCTGCATCAACATCAGCAACAATGAAAACTCCATGATAGAGATGGTGCTCACCAAGTTCGTCTTGTATGAGCGTCCGACATTCACTGACCAGCTGGTTGAGGGATTTTTTCTCCCTTGATATAGTCGGTATGTCTTCAGCTGCGGGAATAGAACGTCATCAAAAACACATTAGTTAGAGTAAAATATAGAAACTTACCAAGGCCAGAGACAGCAAATGCTTCCAGTTTTAATGCCAGGCGCCGAGGCTCAAGATCCAGAACGGCTCGCACAAACTTCTCGGCCTTCTCTGAAAAAAAAAGTTTGGGACCACTAAGGTCCTCAATTCCACCGCGGACAGCCACATAAAAGCCTTCAACACCGAGGCGGGAGCAAATAGCTGTCCACTGGATTATATGCCTGTCAGAAAACGAGCGACGAAGAAAATAAGAAAGTACCTCTTGGTCCATAGCAGCAAAAGTAGCCTGCATGTCGCGCTGGACCGCTCTTGGGTTGTCGTGGACCATGCGCTGCTTGTCGGCACGCATCTTGATAATCTCGACTTCGTAATTATTCTTTTGAGCGCGTGAGAGTCTTGCATAGTCGTTGCGAAGAGTTTCTTTATGAGACTCAATAAACTCTGTGAGTTTCCAACGGTTACCCTTTGATAGGCCTGGAAAGGAGTTGAAATTGAGCACAAAGTGATATAGATACACACACCTTCGTTTATGTCATCCAGTCGTTGGCGAACAAATGCATTCCACGTGTTTGGACGCCGAGAACGCCGAACCGTCTGACCCCCAAGGTAAAGTTGACGTCGTGTCCAACGCTCGGAGCTAGTAGCATCTGTTGAGCCTCGGAGTACTGTCGTTATGTATCATGATAGAAGATCTCACCGTCCATGTTTCTTGGCAAGGACTTGAACCTGGTCCATGTAGGTTGTGCGAGCACCGTTCACATCATCAGTGAGTGCAACGAACTTCGCACGACACGCAGCCTTCTGACACGTTGTGAGCTGGGGACGGACTTTCTTGACTTTGCTTGTATTTCCGCGTGCCATGATGAACTGAATAGGCGAGGTAAGTAACAAAATTTCTGACTTACATAGAGGGCTATTTATCGGACAGCAGCACAGCAACGGCACTCGCTCGAAAATACGGACCCGAAAGAAGATACGAGATTCTGACATGCAATAACGTTACAAAAAATTGTACTTAGTAGATCAAAGACACTAAAATTTGATTCAGTCATTTCGCTCCTTTGCCGAAACTCAAAACTCACCTAGATTATGGATAGCGTACAAAAGAGCAGATTTTCGAGGCTCAAGCACCAAGTTATCATCAAGAACATATGGCCACTGCGTGTCCTCGAAGCCTTCCCTTTGAAGAACACAAGAGTGAATCTCACGGACAACACCACGTGGAAGATCATGCAGGGCAAGGATGACCTTTACGTCCTCAAAGGTAGGAGTGTTTGGGGTACCAACACAGCCGTTCAAACATTCAGTGCCGAGATTTCGGACAACTGGGTAACCAGGAGCCGAACCTTGAGGCAACTGACGACTTTCGGCCATTGCGCCAGGGCCCAATGCATCAAGCGACGTCGAGCAAGATGGGCTACCAGTGGTGTCTCTAGCATAGACACCAGGATGGGTCTCCGCAGGCGTGAGCTCTTTAGTGCCCGAGTGTGACCTTGAGCGATTTTGTCAAAACAAAATGGAAGGAATGAACACACCGTCGTTAAGTTTAAAAGCAATCCGCTTGACATCGGAGATATTGTTGGACGTCGTGTCAGTCGTGGTAGCATCTAGATGAGAATCAGTTGGCAGTAAGGCAAATGAAAACAAAAAAACTCACTCCATCATAGTCTAGTAGGCAGATCAACCGTTTTCCAACAGTTGTTTGGAAACCAGGAGTCATGAATCCGAGGGAGCGAATGGCTGAGAAGAGTAGTAGTGATTTTACTCATGGCATCGGCAAGCTCATAGGTTGGCGGATGAGACACAGTAGCTTTGAGTATGATGTCTGGAGATTTAATGGTGAACATCCTGTGTCCTTGAGGCCCTCGTTTGTACCTACGTTTTGCTGGCCAGTTGAAATCAAATGTTGCATGGAATTGAATACATATGAAGTCGTGCTGAATCAACAGTGAGTGCACACAGTTTCTAGAGACAGAAAGAAAAAGCGCACCAGTACATCATCATCAGCGTCAACTGCAAGGTCTAAATAGTGAAGGTGGTGGAATGGCCGAGGCAGACGACCATCCGGTCTGCTTGATTCTGTCGTGAATGTGGAGTTTGAAGTAGGCATAGTAAAAGTTGCGCGATTGCAGAAAGTAACAGACTTGGAGGATACGAAAAGCAAGAGTGAAAATATGATTGAAAAGGCGTCCAGAAAGTTGGCCTTTTGAAGGCTGGGAGGTTTGAGACTCTCCTAATTAATGACTGTGACACGTTGCGGACAGTCTGCAAGTGCAGGATGAAGCGAGATATGAGGCAGGTATTGGGCAGATGCACATGCGGCACACTGCATGCAGTTGCAATGTGGCGTACAAACGTCACATCAATCTAAGATTGATCCAATCATTCAATAACTACTAATAATACACCCATCAATTTAAGATCTTCGTGATTGTATGCATTCTGGCACAGGTACTTCTTCATCTTCACAGCGTAGCAGCAGCATGGACTTCCCTTTCTTCAGCCTTATTGCGAGGGGACAGCATAGCAAGGCTCAGAACACGATGTAAGGACTGAAGAAAGGGAAGTCCATGTTGCTACGTTGTTACCGTTCCCTCTGAACAGTGTAAGGACTGAGGGAAGTCCATGGCTTGCCATGGACTTCCCTTTTTTCAGTCCTTACATCGTGTTCTGAGCCTTGCTATGCTGTCCCCTTGCAATAATTTAAGACTTGTTCTGAAGGAATGGTAAATGCATTAACAATCAATCCTCAAATTCATGCGTAATGCAAAATCACAGAAGAGAACTACAATGACATCTTGAAAAAAGGGAAGTCCATGGCAAGCCATGGACTTCCCTCAGTCCTTACACTGTTCAGAGGGAATGGTAACAACGTAGCAGCATGGACTTCCCTTTCTTCAGTCCTTACATCGTGTTCTGAGCCTTGCTATGCTGTCCCCTCGCAATAATTTAAGACTTGTTCTGAAGGAATGGTAAATGCATTAACAATCAATCCTCAAATTCATGCGTAATGCAAAATCACAGAAGAGAACTACAATGACATCTGCTGAATACATAAGTCAAATCGTGCCGCCTCGTCTCCTTCTAATTCATCTTCAATCATCTCTACTGAGACTTCATCTACAGAGTCCAATGAGTCATCTGTTGCGGTCACATCAGAAGGAACACAGCCAGTAAATCCTTCAAGTGAATATATGCGATTGATACGAACACGGTGCACATCATTGACCCTCCGCTGCCGATGATACAGCCTCCAAATTTCTGACGCAAGCGGAGGGTTAGTTAGCTCAAGCTCAGTGGCCACGTGTTTGATGTCAGAATCCTCAGCATCGATCCAAGCGTGCAAGCGGCGGATTTCAACATTGAGTCGAGTAATCTCCTCACGAGCTCGGAGAATCTTGAAGTACTTGACACCCATCTGACGATGTGTGGTGTTGCTCCAAGGCTTGGTCAGGATATCGTGTCGTGAATGTTTGAGGATATCAAACTCGCCAAGGGCCACATAAGACAGAATCTCACTATATTGTAGTGTTGGCCTTCGTGGATTTTGCACGACAGCGAGCTTGTTGTACTTGTCTAGTGCAGTACGAATTGCACCCGATCGTTTGACGATGGCTCGAGATATTTGTCTTCGAAGTTTATAGCCTGCGAAAGATTTCATCAGTAGAATGCATTAATCAACATTAAGTTAGTACCGGTTGACGAGAGATTAGCTTTAGACAACTCAAACAAGTGCTGGATGACAAGACCCTCAAGATCTTCGACCGCACGAATGAATTTCCGTCGTCGGCTATATTCAAGTGTCTCCCGATAATCTGAATATCCAGGTGTCCACCGTTCAGCAATGTCGAGGCGGGTCTCGAGATCCTCAACAACATTGATTTGAATTTGAAGATGGTGTTCCACTGCACGCCGAGCCGCTTGTGCCTGCTTAGTTGATTGAGAAGCTGCAACACTCAACCCAGAGTCAGGTGTGAATGATGATGGCAAGTACGTCAGAAATTTATCAGTTCCAAACGAGTCGAACTGTTGTCTGAATTGATTGTGAACTTTAAAATATATGCAAACGAAGTAAAATGAAACTTACTGGTACGTGTTGAGCTTCTCAAGCGCTTCAACGTAATCGACTGCGAGAGCGTCGCGTGCAGGCTCCGATGCAACGGACTCCAGATATGCGAGTTCTTCGGTTACCCAAGTCTCGAAATCCATGGCTTGGTCAGGAAAGGATAAGCGGTAGGCGTCGAGTTCTTTGGTAAAATCATCAATCAGGGTAACCGCTTGTTTGTAGTTATTGAAAATAAAGCGGCCTAAATTTCAATTAGATCAATCAGAATTACTACATAGTCAGACAATAAACGCTCACTGAGTTCCAAATATTTATCCATGTCCCATTGGTCGAAATGCAGGTCTAGGAACTGACCATAGTGAAAATGCGATGCATGACGAATGAGACACGCTGCAGCGTTCGAGCTTGCAAAAATATGTTCACAAGTTTCGAGATCTTTAAGTCCGAAGCCACGTAGGTACATGGGGTGATACTGCAGCTGGCATTTGCGGTTGTGAGCGTGTCCGTGGAATGCATTCACCAACAGCGAAAGTTTACGATCGAAGGCTTTGTCTCGTATAGAGCTGGTGGCGACTGTCTTAGATAAGCTGCAACCGATATCACTACCAATGGCTTGATTGTCACCGAAGACGTCGAGAAGCTTATTGATAGTAGCGAGAGGATATTTCGCACTTTTGAAAATCATTAGCAACATAATATTGAATTGTATTGAAAACTTACAGCTCGCCACTGCAACGCATCTCAGTGACCGTTTGAATGATTCCGTGTCGACACGCAGAGAGAAAGATACCAGTCTGTTCAAAAACACGGACAGTGTTCTCCTCTGTTGAGTTAGCGGCTTTCCAATTGTCAGTGCAAAATGTTAATTGATCGGCTCCGCGTTCACCAGGACGTAGTCGTATGTCATCCTTGAACACGTCAACTTGATCCGGGGGAATCATGTATCTGCTGGGAAAGATGCGGAGGTCGGCACTGCCGGCATTTGCCATGCGTTTCGCAGAATTGTTCCCATCCATTGCTTTGAGACTGGCAGGATACAGCGGACATTCATTAGGTTGCTGTTGAAATAGATCAGACAATGATGTTTTTAAAATAAAAATAACACACTGACCTCAAACGTGCACGGCGGACAACCATGTCGAAGGCGCCAGTCAGGATCTGTGCGGCCGAGTGCCATGTCCACTTGAGACCGAACACTACGAAGTATTGTGAGATAGATATCGAATGCGATCGAAAATTGATCACGGAATGTTTGCGCGTAATTGACCTAATGATTGATTAGAATGCTGTAAGTCCATGCACAAAGAATGACTTACATTATGTA
Organism: Suillus plorans; assembly: GCF_016647745.1. NCBI lineage: Eukaryota > Fungi > Basidiomycota > Agaricomycetes > Boletales > Suillaceae > Suillus > Suillus plorans. The sequence goes on from NW_024537506.1 coordinate 46,916, forward strand.
TTGCGCACAAGACCTTTGTGAATGCCTGGATGCTGAATGAAGATTGCTGTCGTCGAAGCTGATGATAGAGCTCAAGACATTGCAGGCTAATTGCAACAGTCGGTGCAGTAGGAGAGCAGCCAAGTAGACCCACGTGCAATAGAGACACATTCGCGACTTCTTCGTGCTGTTGTGTGATATCGTGAAAGTAGTCTAGTTCTAGAAAATGTAAGTAATGAAATCTTTTGTTTAAAAAAAACGTACCAAAGACATGCACCGCTGTGACCTGGAACTTGTGAGCCGAAGTTAGAGCGACATTGAGCGAACTGTTATGCTTCCAAGTGAGATACGCATTTGTCAGTGCAGGCAGCTGCAAGCACCATGAAGCGTGCATATTGGTGTAGCGTGCTTCTCGTGTCCGTTGGTCACTACGGTGTTTCAACGAGCTGCAGTAACCTTGATTAGCCAGAAAGACTGAGTAGAAGAAATACAATACGTACCTGTTTTGTAACTGCAGCCTAGCATAGGCAGAGAGTAGCCGGGATTCGACTGAGTAATGGCCCTCATTACTGTTGCTGTCCGTGTCCGTGTCTGTATCCGTGTCTGTGTCCGTGTTGCCATCACTGCTGTCTGAACGCTGCATCAACGATTCACCATCGTAAAACTGGTCCATTGTATCGAAAGTCGACCCAGCTTCCAGCGAAGCCTCCACAGCGAGGGCAGCCTGCTGTGTGTGACGTTGATCTGCTCATACATCGCTGTAAGAATGAAAGACAAGACTGATTTGTACACTCACCTTGAGCTTGAAGTTGGAGCTCTCTCTCAGCTTGCAGGCGGTCTGCTCGTATACGGGTCAGGCTTGCAGATGTGGTCCGTGGGCCTGTATGACAAAGTACGGTCATTGTGACCCTCTGCGACATTGTGCGGAACGGACGCTGTCTCCCCATGGTGGTGAGGAACAACAGTTAGTATGCTTAGTCAGAACACAGAAGGTACACAAATACTCACCAAATATGTAGCTAAAATGAGACAGATGCACTTGAAAAAACATCACAAGAGTAGAGTAGGACCATAAGACAAAGGATGTGCAAAAAACGCACTCAAATTTGGGTAAGGTTGAGTGATATAGCGTGCTCGTCGTTGTAGATGATGAGCAGAGGCTGTGGGAACGTTGGCGCCAGCGGCGGGAGTGGTCGGCACCCAGCCCGCACATTGCCGAAAGTTGATTATGCTGCAGTCAGCTAAGCCACCGTCGGATAAAGCCGAGAGGAAAAAAACGTACCTGCGAAGTCACTGCTGATTACTGAAGTAAGTGGTGCAGTACTGTAGTATAGATTATTCGGGATATGACAACAAGATCAGTCAGTTCTACATTCTTTGAGCAGGATTTTGACACAAGTAAAACAGTATCATTGAGTGTATTTATTTTCCCATTTTCCCTCCCGTCTCCCGTCTCCCGTCTCCCGTCTCCCGTCTCCCGTCTCCCGTCTCCCGTCTCCCGTCTCCCGTCTCCCGTCTCCCGTCTCCCGTCTCCCGTCTCCCGTCTCCCGTCTCCCGTCTCCCGTCTCCCGTCTCCCGTCTCCCGTCTCCCGTCTCCCATCTCCTCGTGTACTCCCGGTTCACTCATTCTAAATTCTCCCAATTCCCCAGGTTTTGTCTCTCCATTGCCTTTTCCCTTCTTTTCTCCTTTATATTTGTTGGTTTGTTTCACTACCTTTTGTCATTCAGCATTTCATTTCAACTATTTACTTTGTGTATATACCGTTGCTACAAATACTTGCAGGAAAATGCTCCAATTTCGTGAATAAATGTGGTGCTGTTTCTAATGAGCACAGGAGATTGAGTTGGCGCTCAAAGGCCATGTAGGTGTGGCTGCCGTCCAGGAAGGCCAACAGATAACGGGATATCACACATGTTATGTTGCCTGCCAGTGACTGCCGTCCTGGACGGCCACTATGTGGGTGGGAGAGGCACACATTATATTGCCTGAAGTGACTGCCGTCCCAGACGGCCACTGCTTGGGTGGGAGTCACACACGTTGTGTTGCCTGCAGTGACTGCCGTCCTGGAAGGCCGAATGTTGGTGGGCGTCACACATGCTGTGTTGCCTGCAGTGACTGCCGTCCTGGAAGGCCAAATGTTGGTGGGCGTCACACATGCTATGTTTCGTGCAGTGACTGCCGTCCCAGACGGCCACCGCATGGATGCATACACAAAGTTATGTTGCCTGCAACAACTGCCGTCCTGGACGGCCAATAGTGCTGTTTTGGTGCTTTCTTGTGGGGGTGCTTTCTGGACACTTGCCGGCACTGATAAGGTAGACCTCAAACGAAAGCATCAAATGTCACATGACTTTTCGTGACAAAACGGGACTAATGCAATATCTATTCAACGGCGACACATTAAATAAATCTGAGAATGCTGATGGATGTAGAATGTTAGCTTGCATAATTAATCATTGAGAAATGTCCAAGAACTGAAGGCACAGAGTAGAAATTAGTGTGTTTCTACAATTTTGCTATGTTCTTATTTCTAGTTTCCTCTTAGCCTGTTCCGGCAATTAGGCATTGACCTTATCCTCGAGTATTCAGCCTGTCAAAGTCAGTCACACTCACGTGACATTTGATGCTTTCGTTTGAGGTCTACCTTATGTCTAGTGCTTTTTGCAGGTTGATCCGGTGCTTCTTGTGGGTGCTTTCTTGGTCCTGTCGGTGCTGTGCTTTTATATGCATGCTATAAGGAAGTAATAAGGAAGTTGTGTGGCCTTGTTAAGGGGATAGTGCTTTCAGGAGGTCGCTTTTCCCCCTCCCTTATATACATGGAGCCTTTTGTTGAGCACTGTGCGGGGAATCGGGCTCTTCTTGGGGGTGTGCTTTCTCAGTGCTTTCTCAGTGCTTTCTCAGTGCTTTCTCAGTGCTTTCAGGGGGGTTCAGTACTTTCCTAGTGCTTTCCCTGTGCTTTCTGTGCTTTCGCGTGCATGCTATATAAGGAAATTATGTTGCCTTGGAAGGGAAGGTGCTTTCGGGAGGTGGCTTTTCTCCTGCCTGTTATGGCAGGAGCTTTGCACCCCCCCAAGCTGGGGGGCTCAGTTCAGATTATTAGACCGATGTGTTCCAGAGGAGCGCATAATTATTAATACGAGTCCTGGTGCTCACCAACAGGGTCAACATTCTCTCGCAATGCGTCCTCGAACAATAACAATGGTTATCATGGAACGAGTTGATGTTGGCTCGATCAAAGGGTGCCTACGCGGACAATTTACTAGGGAAGACGCATAGGGCTAGTGATGCAGGGCACAGGCTAAGTTTGGTAAGAGCCTGGCAGACGCTGTCGTGATACGGCGCTATAACAAATTCTAGCGCACAGATCACGTTCAAACAACTTCATATGTTCCAAACACGTTAATGATCAACATATATGAGCGTCTGCGTGCATACATGGCTCTATAGTGCTGTATTCACTTCTCACCAAATTTACAGAGCTTGTCCTTTGCGTCCATACCGTGACTACTATTAGGTATGCATCTTGCGTGTCAGTCCTGCATTGTTGTATTACCTGTAATTCGTTCATGTATGTTGATTTTCAGACGCAGTATCGAGCGTTGTCTCACCGCGTCAAGCCTCGACCTCACCCTATCAAGTTCGATTCACTCTCTATACTCTGCACCACCACGTCAAGCTCCAACCATGTCATGTTAAAAGCCTCGTTTAAGCTGCGTCGAGCGCCACTCACTCCACGACAAGTTCTCCCAAACCTCTTCACAGGAGTTTCTGTACTAATAGCTGGGTCGAGCGCCACTCACGCCACGACAAGTTCTCCCAAACCTCTTCACAGGAGTCTCTGTACTAATATCAACATCCACGCTCTAAGCCGCGTCAGACATGTAAGTCAAGCTCCTTCGACTTGGACAATAGAACTTGCTGACAAACTCGTCATAGCTTTGTTCCTCCCGTCGAAGATATCTTCACAGTTCGACCGGAGAGCTCGCGCCACCAAGGCAGCTCATTCCAACTTCGCAATCAGCTTCGCCTCTGGCCAATGGCCATGTGCCTTTTACACTTGCTGTACCAACTCCTTCGTCGCCTGATGCCTCGACGGATTATATCACGTCGCCTCTTTTGCGGCAAATGATGCTCGCGGCCGCAGATCAATGCGCCTGCTCTCCTTCATGTCGAGCAACCCGCAACGAACCTGGTGGCTTCTGATGCGGTCCATTCATCGACTCCTCCACCCCTGCCGACTGCGTTGTTGCCGCCATGGCAGCTCTTGGCGATGTACTTCTGCTGCGTCCTGCTATCACGCAGATTGCAAGAGATGGAGGTTTTGCTGTGTGACATCCAGGACAAAGTCGCGTACGAGTTGAATGGACTTCGTGGCGTCGCGAAACTACTACCTCACGAGGTGCAATATGCGCATAGCCAAGCTGATGCGTCGCGTAGCAGACAAATAAGATTCATTGTAGCATACTTAATAATCAAATTTTGAGATGTCCTGGAACGTTATCTAGGACTTAGCACTTGGCAGGGCGCCTCCGGCAGTGCTTTTCAGCCAACCGCGCCTCCTATTCTCTAATGCTTTGAGGGAATGAGCTGGAGAGAAGAACACATTTCCAATACGACCTGGTGTGATTCCTCGCGAAGTAACTCCACCTTCAGGCTTCCAAGGACCAATGGCATGGTAGAGATCCCCTGCCCTAAAAATTAGGACATCACCTGGCTGGTACCTAGTCATATTGTTGTTAAGTATCAATGAGATGTTGATGCTAGATTTGAGACATACCAAAGTTTGACCTTCAGATCTGTCAAGTATGCCTCCCCTCCTGAAAAGTGGCCCAAGCAAAATATTGCAGTAGGCCCACCATCTTGTCCATCTCGATGGGGTAAAACATTAAGCTTCCACACAATTGCACGTCCTAACCATGGGCCTGGATCTGCCAGCTCCCAGACGCCTGCATTGAAGGCCTTTTGATAGATTTCAAAATCCTCTGGGAAGGCTGCTTTGAACATTTCCTTGAGAGCTACAGCCAACTTTGCTGTTCGCTCCATGTACCATGCTACAGCCTGAGCTACTGCTGAAGAGCCACCACCATGCATGTCTGCTGATGGCTTCAATGGACTCTCTTGAACCTTGAGAGCAGTCAGTTGTATTGGCTGGGCTAGCTGATGGCAACTCACATCCTTTCCCTGAAAACCTTGCATCTGCCAAGCATGAACAAGATGGGATACACCTGTACACTCTGAATTTTCATACTCATTAGCAAATTCATACTCAAGTCCACCATGACTGAATGTGGTAGGCTCCTCCTCCCAGTCAGAGTCAGAGTTGCCCTCATCCTGGTCCTGGTCCTGGTCCTCAGCTACTACTCCCTCTTTGCGCTGATATCGCATGAGGAAATCAGTAAAATCATGCCTTCCATCCTTTTTGTTCTTTTGTGGGCGAAGGTAGTGATGTAAGACTTGGGAGGCATACAGTGCATCCTCCAAAACATCTTTCTGTGAATTTTATGAGTAAATGGATACTCTGAGATCAGGAGAAGCTCTCACAGGAATACCATCAAATTCTAATTGGACATTGTCATCAGCCTGGGCTGTTTCCAGATCACATACAGAACGACCAAGTTGACTTGGAGTATGTGGTCCACCAATGTACGTTGCATCTGGAGGTTTATCGGTACTGCGAATTCTGTTGGAAAAGTAAGCTGCAAGCAACTTTCCATCTTCATCTGCAAACTTGGCAGAAAATGCATTGGATTCCCAGTCCATCATCTCTTCCATAACCTCTCCTGAATGTGCTTTATCCACTTTGCAGGGCTTTGGCCTATCAGCAAGCTCTTTAATCTTCACACCTGGAATGCGAAATGTAGGTGTGCTGCGAGACCAGTGCCTGGTGGTGTGAGCGGCAGTCTTCTGTAACATAGCTTTCTTGCGCTGTTTTGCAGGGCCAAAGCGTCTTTGTGGAAGGGGTACTGATGTTGCAGCCAGAAGTTGCGTCATCTCACGCTGAGGCAACATTGAAGCATGCTTGGCAACTTCATCTGGGTCTGTTACAAGGCGCCTCTGAAAATACTTTAGCAAACAAAGATTTCAAGGAAATGACACACACACACCTTCTTGCTTGACCTTTGACTACCAGCCATGAAAGTGAAGGGAATATGCAAGTGAGTGAGAATGTTGTGAGCTGCAAGGGACTTAGAAAGTTGTGGGCTGCAAGGAAGTGGAAACGACGCCAGCAACATATATATGACAGTCAAAAAGCCATCAATCTTCAGATCAGTTCAAAAGCAGTCAATTTTCAGATCACAACATATTTAATCATGACATCAGATATTGCTAATATATTATATCACGTAGGGGAGGGCCCGCTCGACTTCGGGAATCGATATCTGACGCCCTGATCAAACGATAGAGCCTTGTCGATCGATTGTGACCTGCGGCGTTTGTGTCTCCGTTCGAACCAGGCACGGCTGACGCCAAGTGTACGAAATTTACAGAACGCCCTGCCACATCGTCACAGCTACGGCGCGACTGTTAGAATTGCTAGCGAGAAGGAGTCATTAACTGCACTTGGGCGCGATGAGCCCCTGGATGATCGGGTCTTTCGTATGCCTGTACTGCAAACGTTGGTCATAAATCAGGTCCATGCGCGAGTGATGACAACAATTTTGAAACATATCATCCCCAGGAACGCGTCCCGAACCTATCGGATTGAACCTGAAGGCCTGATTGAACGCGGCTAACAATATTTCACCCCAGTATCTTGCCAACGAAGCTTGATGCCGCGTTCTCATGATTCATCATAGTCTGATGGGAGAAAACATCAAATCTCCAAGAACACGTACGCGTTAACGAAATTACCTTCATTAAGCGCCGATTAAGTTGACTTCTCAGATCTCAGATGCCGACTTGCTGTGAAGCTCTAGGCTCCAGGCTCAGCGGTAGTACCTGGCGCGAGTATGACAGAGCACGTGCGAATCTCCGCTCTCCGTTACTATCAATCGATTTTCTTATAGCGCCTTGCTTTACAAAACGTCAGTCGACTTGAAATTACACCTGTAATTGGCATCACCACGATCGAGAAGTATTTGTTTGATGTGCTTTTTCTGCGTCTCCGTATCGACGGGGGGAATGGGTTTTACTTCAGGGGCAGATGCGTCCTTGGATGGTGCAGGAATCGTATGGGTATCAGGGTAGACAGATGAGCCTGAGGTAGTCGTTCTCGTAGTGCAGCCACGCGGCGGATGGCGTTGTTGATCGATTGCGTTTGAGTCTCCGTTCGAACCAGGCACGGCTGACGCCGAGCGTGCGAAATTTACAGAACGCCCTGCCACGTCGTCACAGTCAACTCCGAATATGCAATTTGTACCTCACTCTGTCATGTAAGAACGCGTGAATACCTTCTTGTAGCATGTACTAATCCGCGAATAGCACCAATAGTATCCCCGATACCTGTAGCGGGCGTTTCAGGCAAAAACCATGTCATAGTGACAGCGCAATCAAGTAAAAGACAGCTTGTCCGACCTCACCAAGTCGGACGATGAGGTAAGACGTTCAATCCCTCGACGACCCTTTCTCTAACGCCTAAAAATGTAGATTATATCCGAGGCATAGGCTCTAGCTCTGAGCCCTTGAAACCATCTCCTGCGTTTACGTTGAAGAGCGAAATCAGACATTCCACAAATCTTCTCGTTGCTGAGATCGTCGTAGACTCAAAACTCTATCCGGCGCGCTACAAAGTTCTTATTACACCTCGTCCACGAGACAAGCGAAGTTCGCCTCCCTCGAAACCACCCGCGAGAACGACGTGAAACTGGTTTCAAGTTCAAGTGCAACCGACCCGCCCATCAGTTCAAGCGTATACATCATTCCTGCTTCGCCACTGCCCTCATCACAAGGCCTTGGGTGGTGCGCGTCACCAAGAAGCCTTTCTCAACTTCATCGCTCTCTCATGGAGTTTACCCATTCATTTTATGTACAAGGACTTCGTAGTGGTATGTGAATACACACCCGAAATACTTTTCATCACTAAGTCCCTTGTCCAGCTCTTCGGCTGGGATCTAAAATCGTTGCAGCTCACTACGTGGTCGTGCGCTCTTTCGGGCAGGTCAACATCAAAATGCCACGAGATGGGAAAGGAATATGGGGCGCGTGCATGGGTGGACAAAGGGTTACTGTGCACAAGGACGAGTAACAGCAGATCGTGTCCTCGACCGCTATTTTTCTGCACCGAGCGACAATGAAGGTAGCAATTCGAGAGGTGGGTCTGTTGAGGCACAGAATACCCCGCGATTCAGACCAGAACTGATATCGCGCACTTCAAGCGAACAATCACATCCTCGTACGGCGTTCAACATCGGCCTTAACCACAGCAACGTCCACCCAGACCTCATCGCGCAGTACCATGTTTTTCCCTGCCCACGCGCTGAACGACATTCCTTCAGACAGGTAGATCCCAGAAGCTGATATGCCCTCCCCCATTTGTTCAAGTCCGGACGTGCCTTTGCGCTCCCTGTCCCGAGATCCTATACTTATGGAACCAGAGCCTCGATCTCCTAGGGCGCCGTTATTCGGTCCCTGCTTCGGACTCTCATACCCAACGAACGGTACGTCAGAGAGCTTCGGGTACAGAAAGCATGTCCTCTACGAGGACGTCGGAACTAAAGCGAGCTACTTAGTCCTCTGGAGCGCCATTTCTGAGGTGGCGAGCGTACGTGAGCAGAGTACGCCTAGTAACCGGCGCATGAGACCGGGTGCAGAAGAAGCAGTAGACGAGGTGCGTTTTGCTCAATAAAACTCATTTATCGCATTCGTGCTGATCGTGTTGCAGGCTTGCTTCGTACATGTTTCTATGCTAGCACCGCGTTCATCTAGAGAACAGATTCGGCTGCAGAAAATACTGTCTGCCAGATCAGTAGCTAGATCACCAGCACCAGAATCAACCGGTCCCATCATCTAATACCGTCAACATCACGATCCAATCGCCCCTGAGTAACCTCTCTTCTCAGTCTGTTGAGCACTGACAAACGCGGCACAACTCTAGTCACGTCCCGCATCTAACGTGTCGCAAGTAACGCCATCTGGGCAGCGCCCGTACTTCAGCCCTGCAGACGCTAATCGTCCATTACCACCGCCGCCATCGTCGTATTCCCTATCACCAGTACGCACGACGCCATCGATTTCGGTGCCATCATGATCGAGTGGAACGTGCATGATCCATCTGGTCAGGAAGCAGCGGCAGGAATGTGGGACAGCCATATTAGGTTGGTTTTGGTTCTCTCGTGGATTCTGGATGCGCTAACGATAATGGTACAAGTTGGGTGGAGGTAAATCTTTCGAGATTTGCTAATGGACAAACGTTCTAACTTTTCCTCGTTAGCTGCGGGAGCAAACATGCAGTATTCACAATGTCCCCCAGGCTCTGTCAATAGCGCCTGTCAAGCTGCTTTCCTTGGGATACATTTGACTTCTGGATCGAGTGCATACCTTGAAGTACAAGGATTAGAAGCCCAAATAACTTACTCTAATTTGATATTTTCGCATAGGGCGCATGGGTCTGGACCGCCGACCACGACCTTGATACTTCCGGCTCCTCTGAAATTTCGATCTTTACTGGTCGCGGGATTCTTTCCGAGTCTCATGGCCCAGTGTGGCTTATTGGCATATGCGCGTGGCTTTTGCGACTCGCCATCACCAAACTGGGACATTGTCGCAATGCTTATCAAAGCAGCTGAACGCACTGGGCTGTACCAGTATAGGCTGGTGAACGCTCAGAACCGCTGTATTGGCCTGGCCCAGACTGAAACGGTTTGAACTGATCTTCCTATCAGGTTCATTATATTTGATGCTGCTCAAGTCATATTACCAACCCTCTCCGGCTGCTCCAGCGCCTTATAGCACTGCCTCGACCTACAATGACCCTACATTTTCGAGTTCGATCAGCATTGGCCGCCCTGGGGAATGTACATTCAGTCTTCGAACGACGTCGTCATATTTGGTATTTATTCTGTCTGTTCTTGCACGCTTTTAATAATCACACATACAGGAGCAGGCTTCTATAGTTTCTCCAGGTGAGTGGACTGCGCTATCCGATCTTTCGTTGCTTATCCGGATCAATTATCCGTTCAGAACTATAGCCAGGACGGTTTGACCACTAACGCTTGCCAAGCGCAAATTTTCAACGTCGATTCCGTGTCAAACGTCATTGGATACAGTGCGTCAACCATAGGTACTATGTACAAGCTCAGCGTATCGCAAGATGGGTCGGCCGCTCCAGCAATAATGCCGATGGGTTCCAAGAGACTTTCACAGCTTGGAGCGAGTAGAAAGGACCAATTGAATTCTGCAGTGCTAAATTTGAATACATCATACGAGAAGTCTGTGGTTCCAGTAATACAAGTCCCTACGCGAGAGAATACGAATTCATAACTACAAAAAAATTGAGTAGACAATTTGCATGCGCGTGGCATACGACGGCAAATAAGGAAATCCTTCAGCTTTTTCGCTTATGTAGCAGCTCCTTTCGCAAATTTGTTGAGCATACGTCATGTAAATAGTAGGCATGGACGCTGTAATTCACTTCCAGGTCTCTTCATCGGTGATCCAGGAGGCATTCTTCACAGGGTATCAAAGACCGCATTCGGAACGTCAACAGCAAGCATCGGCAATCCATTTTGCACTGCCGTTTTAAGATGCCCGGCCTTTTCATACGCTGAACAAACGTTAGTCGACTTGAAATTACACGTGTAATTGGCATTACCGCGATCGAGAAGGATTTGTTTGATGTGCTTTTTCTGCTTCTTCGTATCGACGGGGGGAATGGGTTTTACTTCAGGGGCAGATGCGTCCTTGGATGGTGCAGGAATCGTATGGGTATCAGGGTAGACAGATGAGCCTGAGGTAGCCAAGTCTACGCGTTTCTGCTCAGCAATCTGGCGTTGAAGCCAGCCGACAAGATATTGGCGTGAAACTGCACTTCGATCAGCCTCGAAAGATAGAAAAGTTCAAAAAATCCAAGCCTTCATAAACTGCGCCCTTCAAGATGCTTTTTACTTTGAAAGCGGCCTGCTCCCGGCGCACGGTGTGCGTCGAGGATAGATAGCAAATCTTATGCCAGATATCAGTGTAGATGTTTTAGGTAATTCTGGTTTTGAACTTACAATATTCCTTCGCGTGAGCATGAGTCGACGTGACTTTCATGTTCATATGAAAGGACGTAAATGTCGCACCTCCGAGGGCTCCAGAAACCGAATGACCGCTGTTCCTTAACGAGTGCTTTGACAGAGGTACTCTGGAAGGCCCTCAAGGCCATTGCGATCTTCTCGAGAGCGATTCGTACGGCGAATGCACTGATAGGATCCATCCTAGGTTTCGGATTGGATTGTCGTGTCGATTATAGATGTCAGGTAACATCAATTTTAACCTTGGATTCCATACCGTCCGGCTGAGGCGAGAACATCCAGCCGCCTAGTTCGTACGTCCACTTCGATACGCACTCCATCCTTGAAATGCATGCGTTGAGCGCCCCACATCAACGGATGGAAGAAGAGGGGAGCCGAGAAGCCCGCAGATGTGGCGAATTAAATCGTTTGCTTGATTTCCTCTACAGCAAGCTTCATGACCGTAACAAGGGCGTGGTGATGATGTCAAGAACCGCTGCTTTTGTAGCCTTTGGATGTCCTGGGGCGGGGCTGTGGATAGAATCCTCGTTGAAAACACATTTTGAAGAGGCTTGGAGAGACTCACTTTGGCCGATAGATATTCGTGATATGGAATCGCTTAATTCTTCGCAGGCCGGCTCGTGGAGCCAACCAAGCGAAAGGTACTAGCTCGTTGTTTGGCAAGCAAACCATTTCTCCGTGACGATCAATGAGGGTAGCATGATTCTGGCTTTCTTCAGGATTGGATGACGGTAGTAGAAGCGGAGGTTCCATGTCAACTGCGCCACGAAGTCGGAAGATGGCTGCGATTCGGTCCTCAACGATGTCGTACAAATAGTTTCAAGCCTGATTTACAGGCTGGTTAAACAAGGCAGACAACGCGCCCTGGTGGTACGGAGAGTCTGGTTTAGCTGGCGCCGTGATCGTCAGGAGGAAGATGCTGCTTGCTAGGGAAGATCCGTACCTGAGTAGTTTCTTGAGCAATTTGGGTAGCGGGTCCTATATAAATAATAAGACGGGTAACTTACGGCAGCCAGGACATCAGTATGGTAAAGTTCGCAATCTTTTCTTCGTACAACATTTCTATCAGCCTATCTTTTTATTCAGGCGTTTATAGGCATACGGACGTCCACAACGCTTAGAGGCATGCCGCCCGATGCGTACTCAAACCACGTCAGTTCCAGTCTCAGCATTTCTTGAACAGTGCGTACATCTTGTGAAGGCGCTTGACGTTATAGCCAACTGTTTTCAGGGATTGGATTCTGGGACTACGTGGAACATGCACTCGCGAATCCTATTCACTCGATGTAGGCGCCGTCTCTGTAGGGTGACATCCACTCAATTGTTTCAAACTAGGTGTGGGACGATATCTCCGGTACTCGCATCACCTTTGACGCGTCTGAAATGCCGGAGTCGAGCGAAATGGCTCGAAGGACAGAAAACCTGAACCTCCAACATGCGCTGCTAATAAAGCTTTTGGATACACCGAGAGTCCAGGTAATTCAAAGCGTCAAAGTTGAATCGATACAATGTGAAGCAGTTGACCGTAATGACTGGCCCCTCGTGCACCTTTCCAACGATGCCACCCTACACGCAAGACTGCTAGCCGGCGCCGATACCTTTTAGAGACTGTGTCATAAGCACAGCGAACACCTGCATTGGCGTCGAGCTCTGTGAAGAGCTTTTTTACGCCAGCAAGGTATTTGTCTTCATCTTCCTCGAGCACGTCCATTCATACTCGCACTCTCGAAGGCTGCATATTTTAATTGGACTCGACGCCGTCGAAATATTCACTAATTCCAGTGGGAGCCATCATGAGTTACGAAAACTTTACACCTGCGCTGAGCTAATAAAGGAAGCAACGCTCAAGGTAACAGGCGTGCCCCAGTATGGATTCTGCCAGCTAACTCGCCTCCCAGCTTGGTGGCGTCTATCTTTATGCCAATCAAAAAAGGCTGCGACGGTGATCGGCTGTATTATGATGGTTGTGCCATGATCGCTATGAATGGCCACATCGTCGCTCAAGGTTCCACACAGTTCTCCTTGGACGATGTTGAAGTCGTCACAGCTACGATCGATATCGAGGACGTGCGCTCACATCGCACATCCCGCAGCCGCGCGTTCCAGGCTGCCCGTTCTGAGGCTTTTCATCGGATTGAAGTGCCATTTGCACTTTCAAGTGGAAAGTTTGGCGATACAGATGGGGCGATGGCCCTGGGTATCCGGGCCAAGCTTTCTGGGGCAAGGTTTCATGCTCCAGAGGAACGGATAGCGTAGGCCTATTATCTGTGGGTAAATCCAAATACTAATGATCTCTACAGACTTGGTCCAGCTTGCTGGCTCTGGGACTACCTCAGGCGCTCCCGTATACGGGGATACGTGTCCTTCTCAGCGGAGGTATTTATTCCTGCGCTACAGCTGTGATAGTATATTCCATGTGCCACCTCGTGGCTGAAGCTGCACGCAAGGGAGGTACTGTTATTCATCTGCTAGATTTGGTGTTTTGGCTAACGTGATCGCTTCAATCAGACAGGCAAGTCATTCTTGATGCAAGACGAATGGTCGGAGAGCCGGAAGACTCGGTTTATACACCTTTGGACCTGCATGAGTTCTGCATCAAGATCTTCCACACGCGTTACATGGGCGCCAAGAACTCTAGCGCAGAAACGAGAAAGAGGGCCAAGGACCTCTCAGAAGGTATGCGTACACTTCAGTCCTCGAGACGCTCGACTAAAAATAAATCCAGTTACCGTATAGACTTGAACATGGACTCGGACGCCCTTGTCACCTCTGTCCGTGACCTGTTCGCGTTCGTTACTGGTATGCGACCTCAGTTCAGAGCCCATGGCGGATCCGGTGCGGAGAATTTGGCACTACAGAACATCCGTATGTTGACCGGCCGGAATAGTGACAATTGACTGACTTAGGGTTCAGTCTCCGCGGCTATTTCACAAAATACGTCGTTCAGCAGGTCAGCCTATCTCGAAAGAAATGCCAACTGAACTAACATTAATACCAGCTGATATCAATCCTATTGGGGGCATCAGTAAGACTGATCTCAAGAAGTTCATTGCCTACGCTCGGGATGCGTTTGAAATTACTATCTTGAACGAGTTAGTACAGCAGGGTTATTAGGATCGGCGCTTTTCCCTGATATTCTGCAGTTTTTTGACCGCTATACCTACCGCTGAGCTAGAGCCAATTTCAGAGGCGTATGTCCAAGCGGATGAGGTGAATATTCACTCGAAAGTGTTCTCTCAATGGTGCTGATCGCTCAATAGGTGGACGTGGGCGTGAGGTATGATGAACTATCAGTCTTTGGTCGTTTCCGCAAAGTGGAGAAGCGTGGACCATACGGCATGTTCACGAAGCTGGTGCGCGAGTGGGGCTCAATCCCGTCTCCCGTTCAAGTCAGTGCGAGTCAAGCATAACGGAGCGAACGCACCCTCCGGAATTGCTGATCCTGAAGCAACCAGGCTTGATCCCTCCAACAGTGGCAGGCCCGATTATCAACATGCCCTTCTCCTTTGCCTTTCACAGAATCTCCCTCGCCTGGTGTTCTGGCACGCCTTCGGTGATCGACGCGATGGCCTTGATACTCTCATACCCCAAACGCTTCATCGTACTGCTATAAACACTACTCGACGCAAAGTTAACGACGACATTGACGTAGGGGCGCTTCTTCACGGCCTCTTCAGAGGTGTATACGGGAAGAAGGGTCTCGCATGTACCCCAGTAGAATTTCTGGACGTGGTGTCCACTATAGGGGTAAATCATAGCGGCCACAGGGGCGCGCGCGCGTTTACAGCTGTAATCAAAGTCCAACATGCCCTGGATGGCCATAGACAAAGCTGCGGGTTACTTCGTCAAGGAGTCTGTATGCGGGCCTGGAGCCTTTGGTGATCGAGCGAATCGAAGCAGACGACGACGTCATTGGGCCGGGTGCGTTCGCCCTCTGCGTGAATGGTTCCGACGTCGTTGGCCCCGTGCTCGGGGGTTGCGGGTGAGATCTTGGGGGAGCCAGGTGCGGTGGCGAGGACACTTGTGGGTGCTTTCATGCTTGTTGTGGATTTGAGACTGAGGGCGAGGGGCATGATTTTAGTGATGTGGGTGCCAGGGCCGAAGACGTGGATGGGGACACCGAGGGACTCGCCTGTGTGTTAGTGTCACTGTCAATTTATACATGGGATGGACTCACCGAGCAGACACATGACTTTGAGACCTTCTTGCCAGTTGGGAACTGGCTTTGTGTGCGATGAGTTGAGTTTTGTAGGATGTGAGTGCGCGAATGATGCCTCCTGAGGTTGCAGCTACATTGGTAAAATTTGCAATACCACCACCAACGATGAAGATCTTGCCATCAGGGCAGGGAGGTGGGCGCGTGAGCAGGTCGACTAGATGTGGATTAGTGAGATGTAATGGAAGTGATGAGATACATACGAATTGTCATATTCAAACGTCTGACCCTCGCTTGGGGCACCAGAGTACTCACCATAGTTAGCGAGTTTGTGTGCAAAATCTGCTGCTGCGATAGAGTCGCTGTGGACAATAGATGCACCTCCACCTGCAACCATTGTCCAGACATGACCGATGGGTTTGAAGGTGGTGAGCTTGAGAGAAGCACCGGTTGAAGCATTAATGTATACACTGTAGATAGTAGTTCCAGTGAAATTCATTGGGCGAAATCATTTAATAATGGTCTGAAACTCAGAGCATTATGTACTGAAATTAGGGTGCTGAAATTGTGGTTTTTACTCTGAAAGCACACTCTGAAATGATGCGCTGAATTTCTAGAAGGAGACGGCAAAAATGAGACTACCCAATAGTGCCATCACATCCGTTCACATTGATAATGACCATTTGTCAATTGGCAGGAATTGAACCAAAGGCTTTGGTCAATTTTAGGTACAGCATTGCTACTGCTAAGCCATGAGGCCATATATATATATACCAACAATAATACTAATATATCAAAAAGCAATATTATATAAAAATGCGAAATTCCATCAAGTCATCTCTTTCAATTATCACTATACAATACCACTACTCCATTTACTTATTACTACACTATATAGCTTAACATCATAATAGAATGATATACAACTTTATCTAATATATTTACTATTTCACTTGGAGTCATGTAAGTGTATGTATAAAATGCAATATTTGTAAGCACAATTGGGCAGATTGATCGATACTTTGACTCACCAGTACCTAGTGCTAGTTCAGAACTCCTTGGTGCTGAATCCTGATTCAGTGGATTTTCCACTGAACATCAGAATCAGCACTCCAATGAAATTAACTGCATGTGGTTTCAGTAAATATTTCACTGAAATTCAGAATCAGCGCTCTAATGAAATTAACTGCATGCAATTTCAGTGGAATTTACTCTGAAACATTCAGCATCAGCACATTTTGCAGTGATTTTCATTGAAACTACTATCTACAGTGTGTGTTATGTAAAATGAGTACAATGCAATGATGATCGTCAGAGTGCACACCTTTGTCCTTTGTGAGATCTCTCCCAAATGGGCTGTGGGTGCCACAACCAGTGTTCACCTTTGAACCAGTGGTAAATGCAGCTGGAGCAGCTGTGTAGACTGTCAAGTCTTGTGCAACAGCCCATTTTGGACTGCATATGTATGCTGCTGAATCTGCACAGATATTATTTGTGCTCCTCCGAAATAAAAGTGTGCCCCCCTGAAATTGAATTTGTGTGATCCTGGTCATCATCTACAACAAACCAAACTAGCATGAGTTATGGGCATCCATCATAATACCTTGCACTCCTACTTGAAGCAGAACAATGTTAGCTATAAGTATAGCCTGATCTCAGATGCAGACCTGGATCAAGCTGTGTGAGAATTTGGTCAGATGAAGCCAAATTCTGGGGTTCGCTATTTTACTGGCCATTTGCGACAGTTGGGCTTGCAGATACAGCAACAACAGGTTATTTCCTCTATCCACCATGTTGATCCTTTGGGAACTGTCCTCTGCCAATGCACTATGATTCAACGGCGGCAGTACAATGTCGGAAAATTCTAATTTTGGTTGAAATATATTAAAAGGGCATGGAAGGCCTCAATTTAGCAGCGGCATTGCGGTCCAGTTGCAAGACAACCCAAAAATCATGGAAGTTGCTTGGAAGCCTCAGGGGTGGTCTTCCAAGACCGTCCCAAGGCCATTCCAATGCAAGGGTCAAATTTTGAGACAGCCCAAGTCTCAATTGCAAGACAATTGAAAGTCATCTAATTCCATTTCAAGGATACAAAGTTCATTGGGTCCATTGTAAGGCAATTTAAATGTGTCAAATTGAAATCCATCAAAATACAGTGGTTACAAAAGTTGATTTTCTAGATACGTATCACTAATACCACTACAAATATGCCTTTGACGAGGTGCTTTCATGCAGAATGAGTCGATGGGACAGACAAACACTCAGAGGGTGCCCTGAGTCAAAGCAAAAAGTAATACCCCCTGCAGCCAGAGAATGTCAATGGAGTTTGACTAATATGTGCAGATACGCACATTATGATGGTGGGATGGTGGCACTAATTCAACGGTCCAGGAATGAGAGTCCAGTGTCCACAAGTGGCTGCGGCAGTGTCTTGGTGGTATGCTCAAGGAGAAGTTTGCGGTTATGGTGGTGGTAGACATTGTCGAGGGGGAAAATGAAGGAGAATCATTTGATGGTAAGCAACTGCCTGCCTCAACGAGTCGACAATGATGATGGTCTTGATGTGCTGAGGATTGTTGATGGGAGTGATGGTCGAATATTTAATGCCTAATGTTGTTGGCACATTGGTGTGGTGGGTTCTGGCTGGCAGTGATGGCCATTGACAACAGTGACTGTTAATTGAAAAAAAATGAAGCTATTAGTGACAGTATCGGACTGTTATTAATAAGACTTACCTGCATCTGGTCCAGAGTCTGTCAATGAGTCTATCAATGAGAGCCAACCATATGATGTTGGTGCTGAGGAGAGAATCTAAGGGAAGTCCAAGGCAGATTCAGACTGTCACTAAGACAGAATCTGCTGTCAATGGTGGTACTCACCAACTGCTTCGGGAAGCGTTTTACTAGTGCATGTGAGTTTGGCATCCCATTCTTTTTCTGCGTGTTCAATGAGGTCAAGGATGGTGTGGTTAAGGATGATAAGGTCTGTTGAAAGAAGTTAGAAGTTGAAGGGAAGATGAAGTTCAACCTTTGTTTGGCCTTGCATCGTCTTTCCATAATAGGAAACAACTTGCGATTTGAATCAAAGTCTAATGCATGACAGCAAATTCTATAAGAACTATTAACTAAGTAGAGTCTGAGAGCGACAAGCAAAAGAACTGAAAGTTGCCAGCATTGGCAACCAAGTCTCAAATCTTTTGAGGCCTGGCTGCTGGTGGACGAGCATGACAGAAATGCCCTTGAAAAAAAGGTAATGATAAGGCAAATCAATGCATTGAAAACAATGTAGGTGGAATGACCATGATGTCAGATGAGCATACTATTTGGCCTTTCGGCCAGACCTTCGTGTAGTCTGAGTGTTGATGCTCCCAACAACTGAAAGAGTGGAATCCACAGTGAAACCTTCGCCAATGACAAGATTATCAGCTGTCTGGGCTTTGCGTCGGGGCTTTGGTTTTGGTTTTGGTTTGGGGCATGCATTGTCAATTTCCATGGGACCTAAATGTTCAATTTCAACATGGGCATCTTGAGGCCCCAGATTAAGGCCCCCATCATGGTAGATATAGACTCTGAAGGAGCTGGAACAGGTGGGGCTACAATAGTGGGAGCTGTGGGAGGATAATTTGGGATGAGCCTCATCTTCAGAGTCTGAAAGTAGTGAATCGTGTGGGATATGAATGGTCCATGGGTTTGGTAATAGCAGACCAACGACATCTGCATTGAAGACCAGGCCTTTGAGCTCCTGTTCCATGGCACGCTCGAACTCTTCTTCATATATGTGGCCTGGTTCATTGTCATTGGCAGGAGGAGGGACAGAGGATGAAGTTGAGAAGAGAGCGTTGTTGAAGAATAAGAAAACCTGATGTGCCCAGGAGCCTCCAGTCAGTAGGCATTGACGGAAGAAGTTGTGGTATTTGCGATATGGTATCTTAGTAGTCTCCCCAATCTCAGTCAGTTCTGCGTCACCGGAAAGTAGGGATATTGCCTGATATTTGAGAATAATGAGTTGTAGTTGTAACGATAACTCAAAAATAACTTACTTTGTCCTCGAAGATGCAGCACCTGTGGCAGCCAGTGATGATTTGCCGAAGAGCGATACTTTCAACACCTACCATTTGAGGGTTTATTAGCCTGTACAACAGGAAAAGGAGGAACAACGTACTTGCACCAGCTTCACTGATTTGAGCATCTCACTTGGTACCAGCTTTTTGGATGTAGGAAAGAACACTGGCACAAATTTCATATAGTCACCATGGGGACTCAGTAAAAGCGCACGACATCCAGGGTCTTTGTGTCGTTTGTAGCCCCATATGAAGATGTTCACGCTCAGACTGAAGATGGCACCAGCACACACCTTGACATCTGAAGCCATTTCGGAATGAGCATTACTGACGCCCCTCCCGAACTAAGGAGATTCAGATCAGAACATGAGAATACATTGACAGGACAGGCACAACATACCTGAGAGCCGAAACTCTGATAATTCATCAATTCATGCTCTTCTGGGGGAATGAACTGGAATAGTTCAGCCTTTACACCATCCTCCATCGACACTCCGCTTATCCAGCATTCCTTGCTGTTAAGATTGATGTCTGGACAAGTACACAATGGGAAGATCTTGACGTTAACCCAAAGGCAATGTGTGATGGAGTACTTCCTCCCAAGAGTTCGGATGGTGTCTTCTTTGGTGATCCACGTGTGGTATCATCATGGATCCCTGCCAAGATAGGGCCGTGTCATAAGAAACGCATAATGAGTACACATGTCAGTGACTGTTCAATGTCATTATTATCATGACAAACCTATTGTTACACCGGTGACCTTGTTAGTGAGCAGTAAGACCCTTCAATTTCATAAAGCTTACCATTATTTGATGTGTATCATGTCAATGAGTCTTCAGAAGACAATAAATGCGGAAGTTGATGATGTTGACCTGATTGCTGATGCCCAGTTGCAAGATCCCTCAGAATTCTGCAAGAAGCACGTGATGGCGCTGTTAAGGCACACAAGTACGATTCTGTTGTGACGTGTGCGATAATTGTTGGAGAACTTGAATAGCGGACAGGAGGCAAGGTTCCCTATACATGGCAGCTAGAAGTGTCTGAGGCACTTCTGTTAGGTCTCGACTGTTCAGTCATTGCTGGTACCGGCACTGGCAAGACAATGCCTTTCGTGCTCCCATTACTTGCACAACCAAACAAACATGTACTCATCATATCCCCACTTGATGCTCTTGAGGCAGACCAGGCCGAAAAATTCCGAGACATAAATCTTATGGCTGTAGCAGTGAATGGCAACTTGTACAATCAACATCTACATCAAGTATGGTCACTCACAGCAGCAGGCAACATAGCATCAGCAGGGAGGACTCATACTGTAGCTGCACAACCACTCATAAAGTGGCTCTTATTGTGCAAGCACTGGGAAAACACACACATCGGTATGTTGACATTGTCATGTGAGATTACCCATGGCAAGCACTGAATATCTTCCCTGACCTCCTCCATAGCACGGCTCAACAATGAACCATATGCATTGGCTGCCCACTTATGGCTCATTACAATGCCAAGTCCATGAAGGGCATCAAAGGCATGCGCCGATAACTCACATGCTTTCAAGTAAATTGCCCATAGCTTTGTCATGCGTCCCCAATAATGTGATCGTGTATATTGCGCCTGCGATATTAAGTGCAAGATTACCTGTAACACATATTAATGTCTTTGCATTTCAGAGTATTAAAGAGAAGCACCATTGCTGGACTCTTGTGTGTGTTATGTGCTGAAAAAGAAGTCAAACCCGGCGATTTAACTCTGTTTTGTCTGGCGTGTCCCCAGCCAGGCATTAACGTCACTTTGCCTGTCGGCGAATGTATGCCATATCCAACATGATTCAGACAGATGAACATGAATTATCGAGGCATTAAAAATCAACGCCAATGGACTCCGCTGTGTGTTGACATTTTACGATGTCAATTGTCAGTACCACAAGCATCTAAAGGACCGCATCACTGAGAGTCCAATCCTGGAGATCTCTAAAGAACTGAATATTATCCCCGGCATTGGACTGTGGCATGTCCATGGCCATCAAGACAGTTGCTTTGTGAGATATGCATCAAATTTCATCGAGGGCGCTGGGTGGATTGATGGTGAAATCATGGAGACATTATGGGTGCCATTGAATATTATCTTGCTGGCCACCCGTGGAATGGGAACTCCGCACCGCAAGGAATGCTTGGACTATCAAATGAATGATTGCAATTTCATGAAAATGATCAGAATGAGTGCATTCTCCTTCCTATATATTGGAACAACTCATAATAGGCCATGCAGGCAAGTCGCTGTGCAAGAAGTACAACAAGGTGGTCAGGGGGACTGCCGACAGTAAACTGGTGTTTGAAAAGCTTGATGAGACCGCTGTAGGGATACATTTCTGGCTGGGCTTGTAGAGACTGTTTTACCTATAGTTATGTTTGCACCTTAGCTTACATAATCAAGTTACCTTTTCACCAGTATTACTATGAGTCTGAGAGATCAGCAAGTTTCTATCATATTTCCTCTTCTCTGAGCCTTGAGCCTGGTCCAGAAACCCTTTAGGGTCGAATAGCAGCTAGGTTCTGCAAGACCCAACATTGTTCAGACTCACCATCTGAATTGTTGTACCCTTCACCGCCAATCCTGTGAAAGTCTGGGAATGGGAAGCCCAAGAGAAAGTGGTGCACCAGCAGCACCACTGTGATCCAATGGCAATGGATATTTATGAAGTACAACTACAGAAAGGTATGTGTAATCCATGTATAGCAAGTCTGATCTCATCCAACCACAGTGCCGACGAGAAAGCAGCAGGAAATACGTCTATTAGCGGAACAAGGGCACCGCCAGGTCCTATCCGGCAATGAGGTGTTGCAACATGGCTGGCAGAGGGATTGACAATTGAGGAGGCACAGGTGACATTGCAAACGACTATTAGAACACTCGGTGCTCGGCAGACAGACACAGAGTCATCAGCTTCAACCTCTATAAGAGATGATGGACCGGCCTCGCAGCATAGAAGGGCAAGCGAGGCCCAGACTGGATATCGCTCGGCATTAATCTAAATAAAAATGACCGTCAGTGATTGTCATTTAATCCAAGCAAAGCTACTTACCCCCCACCATCGTATGGTGCTCATCCCAGCTGGTAGAGCTGCTTCAATAGTCTCAATATACCCCAAAAACTCGACCCTCCATGGTTTCAATGGGTCAGCAGTAGATTCACCTATATCTGCCTCACCGTCGTCTTCAGAATCACTTTCTGCCGACCTTGCTTTTGCGAGGTGACAAAATATTTCGATTCAACTCAGAATAGTGCGCCTCGAACTTCAGGATTGTTAGGGCTAAGAAAGTAATTAGTATACAGTGAATGATGTACCACTTTCTCTGCACACGCAAGGACATCATTGAGCAAACTCGATGGCCAGTGCTTTTTGAAGTACACCATTTTCATTGTTGGATCCAGTACTACACTTGCAAATGTCAGAGCGGGCCAACCAACAAAAACATATAATAACAAACACATAGCAACTATATAAGCTGGAGTGTCGTCCTGTCGTAGTACTCGTCTAACTTGTTGGACACTGCCTTGAGTGCATTAGCAAATCAACTATATTTAGATCTTTCCGCTTGTGACATCCATGATCTGTGAAGAGTCTCCAGTGCTGGAATAGCAAGATGAAGGGTTGATCCGTGATCTGAAGAGAAGGCTTGCTGAGCAACATCAGCATACTAAGAGAAACAGGTTAGGCTGACAATCAAAAATCAATTTCACTGAACGCACCAAAAGGAGGTCTGTAAATTGCCCTGCTCGTGTCCATTCCACAGGTGACAGTTGCATACGATCAATTTTGGAGCGTTTGGTTAGATTACATTCTTGGTGACCCATCTCATAGACAAATGTGTCGACATGCTATGATGCACAACTAAAAACAAAAAATTTGGATGAAATAACCAGAAAAACACACCCTCTTGTTGTAGCAGCTGTGTTGGCGAAGACACACCAGCCTTGGTTTGAATGGTCTTGTATATTTCTTTCCGCTTGGCGGATGAACGTTCCTGAATGTGGAAATTCGTCAACAATATCAGGGATGAGATGGCCATAGTACCTTGACGCAAATACTGCAGATGAGGCCAACCTCATCCTGATCATTCTGAGATGTGTCCAGTTTGTACTTATGAGGGTCTGTGTTCTGAGATTAATGACATGTGCTAGGCAACTATCAAGATAGTCAATGATTCTGCTATTAAAATTAAATGTAAATAGACGTACTTTATCTTGCATGACTGCCATGGGAATTCCTTCCTGTACCTCGTCTCATACAGCTGTGAAAACTCTTGTAGCATAGTGCTATTGTTGCTCGCATTGTCGCACGTAACATGCCCAAGCTTATGAGCAATACCAACTCGATCCAGTACCTTGAATAAGGCACCGCCCAAGCGCTTGCCATTGTGCGGATACAATGGGATGCGCCATCTCCATTCTTTGGTGACGCTCTAGGTGAGATTGCAAAATCAGAACAACATTTTTAGGATCACGCTAAAACTCAACAGATGAACTCAATGTGATAGCAGAGGGAACTGGTTGAATGTGTGGCCAAAGCTGCGGTCAAGAAGTGAAAGGAAGGAATGCCAAGTAGCAGTAGTACTAGTACTGAGGAATTGGTAAAAGCATAAAGCACAAAGTAGATGATCAGGCTGACTGAATTATCAAGAGCATAAAAGCATCGCTATTTGATCACTGCCAAACTTCTCAATGAAAGTATTCATTTGTGGCCCAGCCGTTACACCCCTCCTTCCACTTATCAAAGCCCTTATCCATGTGGAAAATAAATGAGGCACTCCTACCCTCATAGTGCATGTTAAAGTGAGTTTCCAACACCAATCCCTGCTCAAACATAACCAAAGCCCCTCCTGTGAATGTCCACATTTTTCTATTAAGTATTGATGTGCTTATCTATCAAGTCAGCAATACCATAAATAGCCTGATAATACAGCTGCATCTTTCCAAGAAGAGGAGGGGGGAGATACCATGATGGTGGTCTTTGAGTGCAATGGTGAGGTACTGTATAATTTCGACCTTAGGTTCGTGGGAAATTCACTCCCACATTATGTAATCATTTGTAGCATGTTCGTTGGCTGTTGTGACGTGTGACACAACCTAAAATAGGTTCGTTGAGTTGTCGACCACGGCGGCGTTGGCTCCAGCGATGCCTCTAGATTTGCAAGGATTTGCACTAGTTCTGTGTTGGCTTGAAGTCTGCCATTCAGGTTGGCAATACTCAGCTCGATTTTGGCTCATTTATAGGTGTGTGTCGCACAGTTTGTGTCTTAGCTACCAATTACTCATGTTTTCTCACAGCAATCCAGCTTCAGATGGTGAACCCATTCCATTGGGAAGGGACAAGCGCAGACATGTCGCAAACAAACAATATGGTGCATTTGAGGAGCATTAGCATGTACTAGTACAGTAATATGTCTTGAAATTGCGTGAATACAAAGTGTCACACATTTAGGTTCGTCAGCTGAATTTGCATGTGACTGTCATAAGTCCCGAGTCCCGAAGCCCGAAGTCCCGACACCTGGAGTCCCGAAACCCGGAAATCAAAACTTGGGACTTGACATTTCATATGGGACATCTTTCAAAAATGTTTAAATCAACCTTTCATCTGTCCATACACATTTTACCAACTCCCGAACCTCGAAATTGTGGACTGCCGGGTTTTGGGGTTCGGGGGTCCCGGAACTCGGAACTCGGAACTTAGGAAATTTGGGGAGATCAATAAAATATACTTTACAATCGAGTTGATTGACAGACACATTGACTTACCCGTGTATGAAATATATTTTTGTCTCACATACCGAGTTCCGAGTTCCGGGACCCCCGAACCCCAAAACCCGACACCCAGCAGTCCACAATTTCGGGTTTCGGGGGTTGGTAAATCCTGGTTTGGGGTTTTGCACTGAAAATTTGACATTTATATGTATCTAGGCTCACCCATATATGTACCCATCTACGTACAATTCCCCCACGTCAGCCCACCCATCTATGTATTATCCCCCACGTTGGCCCACCCGTCTATATAATACATACTACGTCGGCCCACCTGTCTATATAATTATACCCCACCTCGGCCCACCTGTCTATGTAATAAATATTTTATCACACCCTCAGCCCACCCGTCTATTTGATATCCCTTTCGTCAGCCCACCCGTATATGTAATACTTTTTATGTCCGCCCACCTGTATATGTAATACACCCCGCGTCAGCCCACCCATCTATGTAATATTCCCCTACCTCGGCCCACCCATCTATGTAATACACCCCCGTCGGCCCACCCGTCTATATAACAATATTTGCCTTACATCTCTCTTCAGCCCAGCTGTCTATAATATCCTACTCTACATATTACCCTGATGGGCCCACCCATCTCCATGAATGATCATATTCCCCCGGCCCATCCGTCAACATCAAGGATATATATATCATTGGCATACATGGGCCCACCCGTCTCCATCGGAAATAATATGTGTCCCGGCCCATCCGTCATCATCGAGAATATACACAACATGGGCCCATAATCCGCTGGCCCGTCTCATACGGGATATTATGTAGGTCGGGTGGCCCGTATAATACGGAATTTGTCACTGAAGGGGCTCCATCATAGCGTGGCCGCTGCGCTAGCCGGTCCATCTATTCCTTATAATGTCTTTATTGTGAGTCGCCTGTTAACTTTATTCTGAACAAGCAAATTGGCCATTTTGGCAGGAGTATTTGCAACGAGTTACCACACTTTTTCTAACTGTTAATCATTTTAGTGCCACTATGGGCAGTCTCATTTTTACTGACCCCTTATCTTTGTCTTTGTATTATGGTAGTCCCAGAGTAACACTGTGTGAGGATGGCTCGCCCTTTATTTTGACTTTGCTGCAGAGAGCAGGGTAAACATTTTCTTGGCATTCTGAAAAAGCCAATCGGCCATTTTGGCAGGAGTATTTGCCACTGTAGGGAAAAGGTGGATGTTCACTTTAATGGCAGTCCAAGAGTGCCTCTGTGGGGAGGGGTAATTTCTTG
The DNA here is from genome assembly GCF_016647745.1 of Suillus plorans. Lineage (NCBI taxonomy): Eukaryota > Fungi > Basidiomycota > Agaricomycetes > Boletales > Suillaceae > Suillus > Suillus plorans. The sequence goes on from NW_024537506.1 coordinate 73,325, forward strand.
TGCTAATTTTTAACCTGTATTGTGGCAGGCCAAGTGTGCCCAGAGTCCCACTGTGTGGGCAGGATATTATTTTTTGCTCACCCCTTATTGTGTACCTTATTTTTCTCAACTGGGTTTGCATTATGGCAGTCTCAGAGTGCCGCTGCAGGCAGGGTAATTTTTTAGGGGTGAGTCATTTATGTGTGAGGTTTTTGTGTGGCAGTCCGACAGTGCTGCTGTGGTTTTTTTTTTTTTTTTTTTTGGAGGGGGGGGGGGGGTTCTTGCCACTTATTTTCATGTTTACATATTATGGCAGTCTTATAGTGCTGCTGTGAGCAGGCTCTTTTTTCGGTTGAGAGGCATGTATTATAGTGTCACTGCAGAAGAGCAGATGACAGCAAGAACAGGCTGCCCACATTGCGGCAGTCCAAGAGTGCTGCCATGGGAGCAAGATCATTTTGACCAACAGAAGTTTACTTATTTTTTTCAACTAGGTTTGCAATCATGGCAGTCTCAGAGTGCCGCTGCAGAGCAGGGTAATTTTTTTGGGCGAGCCACTTATTTGTTGAGTTTTTTTTGTGCTCATCCCCTTATGTTTATGGCAGCAGTCTGAGAGCGCCACTGCGGACATGAAGGCCAAAAGAGGGAGGGTCTAAGAGTGCCACTGGGGGGGGGAACAGTATGAAGGCAGTCTGATTAGTACCACTATATGATAGGTTTTGAGTCACAAAAGTTTACTTTATTTTCTCACTAGATTTACATTGAGGCAGTCTCAGAGTGCCACAGCAGGCAGGGTAATTTTTTTTCCAAGAGTGCCGCAGTGCATGGGGTTCCTTTTTATATATATATATAAGCTGCACTGTCATTGGCTAGTGTGGGGGCAAGCTTAGCAATACAACATTTGGCTTCTTTGGTTTGAGGGTAGCAGTTCAATTTCCTGTTAATTTCCCGACAGTAGAGGTGGATGTTCACTTTAATGGCAGTCCAAGAGTGCCGCTGTGGGGCAGGGGTATTTTTTTGTGCTATTTTTACCCTGTATTGTGGCAGTCCAAGAGTGCTGCTGTGGATAGGGTCGTTGTTTACTGCAGAAGAGGGTTGATATTTGTACACTTATCTTTGTCTTTGTTTTGTCATCATTATGTGGTGATGTCACTGTATCGTGATGTTTTACCCTGCATCATGGCAGTCTCAGAGTGCCACTGTGTAGGCAGGATATTTTTTTTTGCTCGCCCCTTATTGTTTACCTTATTTTTCTCAACTGGGTTTGCATCATGGCAGTCTCAGAGTGCTGCTGCAGGCAGGGTAATTTTTTTTAGGGGCGAGCCACTTATGTGTGAGGTTTTTTGTGTGTTGAGAGGCATGCATGAAGAGAATTAATGTTTTGCCATTTTGTATTATCATGGCAGTCCCAGAGTGCCACTGTGTATGCAGTTTTTTTTTTGAGGGGGAGGGGGTTCTTGCCCCTTATTTTCATTCTTACATATTTATGGTAGTCTTAGAGTGCCGCTGTGAGTAGGGTCTTTGTTTGGGTGCCACTGCAGAAGTGCGTTGAGGGCAGGGCTCCTTTTGGTTAGCAGGGATATGCATTTCATGGTGGCAATTTATGAGAGGGGGGGGAGCATACATGGAGGGTGAAGGGGCATGCCATGGGCGGCAGTCTAAGAGTGCCACTAATGGAGAAGATAAGAAGGAGAGGGCATGCATGGTGGCGGTCTGAGAGTGCCACCATTTTTTTTGCTGGGGGGCCACTGTACAGTGGGGGGGGGGAGGGCTTGCCCATGGTGGCGGTCTGAGAGTGTCACCCAGGGGCATGCATGTTATCATAATTATGAGAGTGTGGGGGGGAGTGAGGGATGTGCCCATGGTGGCGGTCTGAGAGTGCCACCATATATTTTGGCGAGAAGAAGGAGGGGGCATGCAGTGCCACTAGGAAAAGGAGAGGGGCATGCATGTTATCAATCATGGAGGGAGGGCGTGGAGTGCCACCATGTGGCCACTTTAGGGGGACCGTGGGAAAAACCTGGACTGCCGTTTTTGTTGCCTGAAGCTGACCTGGACGTGGTCATAACTACCCCCCCTCAAAGATCGATTTTTCTAGGCTTCCCATGTCTTGCCAGGACTGCAAAAGTATGTTTCCTGGGGGTTATTGATGCGTCTGAAGACGATGGTAAAGCTAGTTTTGTCAGGAAAAATCAGGCTGTTGAGATATGCAAGGTCCCCCTCCCCCCCAAACTCATATATATTGATATTATGTAAATACCGGTATATAAAAGAATGTTCCTACTGTTTTCCATTCATATAAATCGATTGGAAATGGTCCCAGAGTGGTTTGAGCCCATCCTGATCAACATATGCGAGTTTTTATGGTATCCCCCTCAAAGATCGATTTTTCTAGGCTTCCCATGACTTGCTTGTACTCTAGAAGTATTTTTCTGGAGTACTCTTAATGTCCCTGAACAAGATGGTAGAGCCCGATTTGTCAGGAAAAATCAGGTTCTTGAGATACAGAAGGTCCTCCTCCCCCCTCCTACTCCATATATCTGACTACACTCAGGTTTTGCCCAAAGCTGATACTGAAAATGGTGGTTCCAGTGTTTTTAAGGTGTAGAAATCGATTGAAGATGGTCCCAGACTCTCTAGAGGTCGACATTGTTGATGTTTGTTGGAGGGGTGGAAAATTCAGTATTTCGACATTATCTCCAGATCCCAACCGCCGTTTTCTTTCATTCCGAGCTCATATTAATCCTTGGAGATCCTTCTAACATATGTACCAGCCCGAGAAGAGAAAAAAGTTTTGAAAGTTGAAACCTATTTCTGTTTTGACCATATAAATTTCGGTACTCCTGCTGTTCTCCCCTTGTTGCGAAAAGCTCGATGACTGCTGCGTCTGATGGTACGTTAGCTTGATGTTAGCTGGGTCTCGAGGCATGTGAACTCACTGCTTTTCTGCCGCGGAAGCGGAGCGAGCCTTGGAAAGCATCGTTTTGGGAATCGTGTCGATCAGACAAGGTGTCTTCTTCGTTGAGACCGACGCCGTGTTTGACTTCCCGGGTGGTCAAGCTGAGAAAAAAAATAGGAACACGGTGTCCGATGAGCTGTGAGGTGAATGACTTACAGTCCCAAGACAATATTAGCGTAGACTACGATCTGCCATGAGCCTATATGCGAGGTGAGTGGGTGACAAAAACTCACTCCTGGGGGTCACCATCTGGATCGCTATCCAATATGGTTTTCCTGGTGATGCAACAAACTAAACAGATGAGTCATAAATGTATGCTTACGAAGCATCCACGTACCGTGCCAAGATACGCCAGCTGAATGATGCTGACCAATGGAAACATGATTAGGCTATAACAACAGACGCGGAGTAAACCTACGCGAGTCCCAGGCCACGGCCAACAAACAGTACAACGAGGTTTTCAACCACCCCCTCGGGCCTAAAAACAATGCGTCAGCAGTTGCTTGCTTATGATACGAAGCACCGACTGGAGCATGTCCGGATAACGTGCTGGACGCAATGACCAACGCATCGCAATAAAAATGATGATGTTCGTGATTGATGCGAAGCCTTGGCTGATTCCAGCGATAATCTGCAATTCCAGGTAAGAATCCTCTTGATGAACCAAAACACTCACTGCCATAGAGGGCGAAGCGAATGTGGACAACTGCCTTTGCTGGAAGCTGAGAAACAAACGAGAATCAGCGACGGTATCCAAGATTGTTATTAGAATATCCACTTACAATTGCCCTACTGAAGCTGCACTTTCGTCAATGAAAATCGATTGAATATCATACAAACTAACTTAAGCCGAAAACTGTGATCGAAAATCACGTCAGGCAAGGTTTATACACGCAGGAAAGAATACTAACCAAAGGCGATGAAGGCACAGAAGAGCTGCGGCGTGGTCAGCAGAAGTGACTGAGTATGGTTATAAAACACATACCACTACCGTGCCAACGAATCTCGAAGTGATACTCGTAGGACCACCGCAAACTACGAACAATGAGAAAATGAAACTCACAAACAAACTTGGCTCACCAGTATAAAGTCAACTAGCGAAAAATCTAAGGGGGAGTAAGAGATGTAGCATGTTCTATCTATGATTGTTGCCTTACAACTGCGTGATTGGAGTGAGAATGACCTGGAGTAATGCTGTTAGCACGCCGGAAGCCACCGTTGAGTATAGAAGACTCACCAAAAGGAGATATTGTATCTTGATACGGCAGACAATGAGAAGCGGCTAAGGCAACCATGCGTCAAATTCACTTACGCAAAAAGTCCTGAAAGCATGGTTGCAAAGGTCCATAACATATTTGACGAACTGACACTTATGGTGTTGCATACAGGATATCCATTGTCACGTCGAACATTTTTATCAGATAGTGATATAGCCTAATCAGATATGTTAGGGATTGGAGTGAATGGAGACAAAGCTCCTACAAGTTAGATACTATGAATCTAAGTCAGGAAGACAAAAAGACACGTTTGAAAGTGGTCGCACCTAGGCCAGTTGAAGTGGTATCCAGGACACTGGATGTGTGTAAGATATAGTTCAAGTTTAAAGCCAGGATGCATTACAATAGTGTCCCAACCTGCAAGAAAGTGGAAATGTGAGACGGGTACACGACAGATAGGGAAGAAAACTATACCAAGATCTTTGTCCATGTATAATCATTCGAGTATTGAGAAAAATATATGTACATCTCTGCAACGACATGAGAGAAAGTTGACGAGACCAGCAAATACTCACGAAAGAACATCAAGCCGTATAAGAAAGTGGCAAACGCAAAACCCACGAAAAGAACCACGAGATTCTCTACTTCAGCGGGAGAGGGGGAGCCAGGGTCACTCATTATGGGTAGTGAGCCGCAGATTGAGGAGAGAAATATGCATGAATGAGTGAATCATGATTTCGACGCGGCCGGTAAATTATATTGTGAAGTGTAACTAATATATTCGTTCGCATAATTAGTGCAACTCGGGACCGAGATAGCATAGCAGACCAAACAGGGTTGTATTCAGCGCTATGTGGAGGTATTATGTAAGCGCGGGCTACTGATACTGCTCTGGTCAAATTGGAAAAAAAAACCATTTACCCAGACTCCAAACCAGTCGGCGGTGTGTTAGCGAGCCATAATCCTATAATAGCCGTGAACCAAATACAACCACATATTATTTCTCCGAGCTTTTACCGACTTTTTGTTGGGCTCTAGCACAACTTGCTGTGGCGCAAGATTATGTTCTGTTTGTCTCACCGTAAAATCACAATCCTCCGGCGGTTACGAATATTAATATTAATTCTTTTGAGATATGTGTCAATATGCGTCATTCTTTGCACTAGTAGTGTCATGTCGGCTTTGCGATATGAAGTCCCCACCTTGGATGATCTCAAGAAGCTCGTCGAAACTTCATTCGGATTCACTCCATGTACCTGGCAGCTCAACTCGGCTCTATCAATCTTGCGCCACAGCAAGTTGTGCCAGTCGGCTAGGTGTGTTAGAGCCCAACAAAATGTCGGAATTATGTCGGAAAAACTTTGTATGGTTGTATTTGTACACTAGGATAAGGCTCTCTACACACCGCCGACTGGTTTGGAGTCTGCTGTGCAGTGTGCTCAGTTGTTTTCGTCACTGAAATTGAACACATGACAATATTTAAGCATATTCTGCGAGTCATTTCTGTCTTGTTGATTCATCGGCGCTGAACGGCGTGTATGCTATAGTTCCCTCCTTTATAATTCTTCAGGACTTTACAGGTGTTGCAGTGTTTCGTGACCTCCAGCACACATCTTACTCTCCAGCGTCAGTCTGAAATCATCCCTCAGCCATCATTATGGCCCGTCGTCGGCCTGTCACCTTTGAGTCTTCAAGCTCATCAGAATCAGACTCTGATTTAGACTTTTCTTCGGCGTCATCGCGCAGGACTTCCCCAAATCCTTCAGCAGAGAAATCTGCTTCCAGCACTGAACCCTTGAAAGGGAGAAACTGTAAGCGCAAGTCGTTAGGCGACGATAATAACAACAATACGAAGAGTTCAGAATGTCCACGATGGTAAGTCGTGTTGTATAGCACATGTATGCACTTAATCTCGCGTTTTCAGGCAAAAAAGGACAAGTCAGCATATGAAGCACCGATAATCTAAATGCTTAACAATGTGCGTGTTGTTTAGTGAGGAACTAAGCTACGCAGAACACGCCCAGGACCCAGGAGAGATACACCTCAGTGGAGTGCATCAAGTTGTCATTACTGGTGTGTGATATCCTTGGTGATATCAATATCAGTGTAGCACATATTAACGACTTTCAAGCCATTCGCGCAACCGATCTCACTCTTGGTCTCCGACGGATCCCCGCCGGCTTCCTTGTGGTGGTCAGGGCTGACGGTGCTGAATACCGGACAAGCAATAAATCTACAAACATAGACCAGACCGTCGTCGAATGGCATGAGCATATTCTTCTGTAAGTTGTTTTTGACTCCGTCTGTCTTGCAGATATCGAGAAAGATTCTAGGCCGTGCGAGCCATCTTCTAAAGTTCGGGTCAGCGTGTATGCTTCGTTTGAACTGGGTCCCATGGTGTGTCACGGAGAACTCCTCAACACATTCGAGATCTCCGTTGGAGAATTACTATATCTCTGTTCAGGCGTTTGTAGGCCTGTAGACGGGCAATATATATAGCATAGGGTTTGGGCATTTAACGGTTCGTTCATCGTCTTTCTACCTAGGTTTGCGATTCAGCGTCCTGATCAACAGATGTGGACACCATTCCTGAGAGTGGAACGTGGTTTCAGTTGGTACAGAACGGTACTACCACAATTAACGACGGACCAAATGGACTACAGAAACTTGATACAGTGATTCAAATGGCAGAACAATAAGGGCTTTACGTCATAATGTCACTAACGAATAACTGGTATCCATTTGTTAACTCGACAGCAACAAGCACTGCATTACCCGATGTACTTGCGTCTGTCACTTCTCCGCCGCGTAATACTCTTTCAAACGACTGGTAAGTCAGCACTGCATTTGATATTAATCTTGGGCAAATCGACATTCTTTCAGGTGGTATGGATCTATATGTCAACCAGTTCGGACTTCAGAACCACGACGCATTCTACACGAACAACGAAATATTGACCGCCTTCCAGAATTACACCCAGCAGATCGTATTACGCTATCTCAACAGCCCTGCTGTATTTAGCTGGGAGCTTGCGAACGACGCTAGGTAAATCATGCTACGTATCTACTGCCTTGGAACATGTCCCTCATCATGTATCAGATGCAACGGGACCTTGCCCACTAGTCCAACATGCACAACACAAACAATCACACAGTGGCACGCTGAGATGGCTGCATTCATCGCGTCCATTGATTCCAACCACATTGTCTCTGCTGGGTAAGTATCATACAATACCGCTTTAGGGTCGTGGTTCTAATTTTCCGTAGAACATCTGGATTTCAATGCACAGATTGTCCGAAGTTGTATCCCATTACACCAACAGCTTCGCCTACGCCCTCTCCCGCACCTGGCAAGAAGCGCAACAAAGTCACTCCTTTGACAAAAGAGCAGATCATAAGGCAGCGCGCTGAGTCGAGACACCAAAACAGGGCAACCGCCAAGCGTGCAGGCACCTTGAAGGAAGGCGGCGTAAGGATACGGGGTCGTTGGGTATCTACAGGTATTTTGGTCTATATCATCAAAATGTAATGTTTCTTATCATTTTTCAGCAACGCGAGAAGTCTCGAGCTCGATCGGCCCCACGACGGATGGTTCAACTGGCGTCGACAGCCAGGACATCCTTAACATCCCCAACATAGGCTTCGGTTCCTTCCAAGTATTTCCCGACCAGAACTCGTACGCTCCCGATGATCCAAACCTTAGCCTCGTCCAAAACAAGATCCAGTCGAGTCTTACGTGGATCCAGCAATCGGCTCAGTCTGCTGCTGCGTGGGTTGAAGTCTAGCCCAGCCGATTATTAACTTACGTTTCTTCCAGCGTTGGGAAGCCTGTTGTCCTCAATGGATTCGGTCTAGTTACCCAATCCAATCTGAACGACTTCGTCCCCTTCAACATGACTTATGCTCCTTATGCACCCGATACAGGTAATATTGTCGTAGTTCGACGGTCGACGACCATGTACTGATGTTCTTGTTTCTACAGCGGTCACCGCGAGGTCAGGTTTTGCCGGTAGCAAGCGACAGAGCTCATCATCAGACTACGCCGATAACAGTGACCAAGAATCAGGTTACAGCTCGTTTTTGCAGAGTGCGTGAATACAGAAGTGACAATGTTCGATCATACTGAACTTTATTGCAGTGGGCAACAGCGCTGGATTAGCAGGCGTCATGCAATACCAGGTCAATACTTCCTTTCGTTGTGATGCATTTGATTGACGCTCGTTATAGTGGGGCTCAACCGGCGTTACCCAAACAAGCAGTACCATCCAGTTAGACGAGTTAGACACAACCGACTCCCCAGCATCAGGGGCAACACTAGTTGCTTCGCCTAACGATGGTTACTCCATGTACGTGCTACATTATGGCATTAATAGACACCCTGGCTCACTGAACGTTATAGTGCTAATAACCCAGCCATTCAACAAATCCTGCAGCAGGGCGCGCAGGCAATGGCTCAGAATTCATGAGGATTGTTGATTCTTCTTCGGTTCCTTTTCTCCAGAGACGCTGTTTTTATATATATCATGATTCTCAAGAGTTATGCGTGGCACAGACAATGGTAGAGTGGGACCGTATGTTTCCCGCATTTGATACGTGCGTCGGGGCAGGTTCCATACCTTCCTGAATTCGGACCATTTCTGATACTGTGTTGGTAGTACATGCTAAGTACGTTTATGAAGTGTTGTAATATAGTAGGTGAATCAACAAACGAGAGCCATAGCCATGGTTTGTGCGCGTAATAATTATAAGTTAATATCTATCGAGGGACTGCAGTAAGTTGGTACCAGCCCGAATTGATGGAAAAATTAAGTCTTGGTCAATGTAGCATAATAATCCTGGATACTAGACGTGACTTCCGGATACTTGTTTCGCCTCTTCAGCTTCTCCATCACTAGACCGACATGCTTGCGAATCTCCCTAGTGTCGGCTGCTGAAATATCTTTCTGTTCCACGCACTTGATAATAGCCGGGAAAGCGGCGATGCTTTCGGCTTCATGATAAAGCTTCAAGTCCAATGCAGCCTGCCAGGCTGACTTGACAAGGGACGGGAACTGGTCAGCTGTGACTGCCTCAAATGTAGTTCCAGCCGCGTCTGGATTCGAAGAACGAACTCGCCCGAATATTGCAGCGAGATGGAAGGGGGCGGGCGACTCGGAGTTCTCCTCGAGGTTGTTTAAGATGTAAATGCAGTGTCCGATATGTCGATCGGTAACTAGGCGTTTACACCACTCCGTGTTAGAAGTAAGAGCCATGATGAGCCGTAGGTAAGCATCATCTCGCCAATAGTTGAAGTTGACATCGAGTTCGTCATCTTCGTGACGATCAGCAGGACGAACAGGACAAATGGAAGTTAGAAGAGCAGGGGAAAATTCGGTGAGGAGTTTCTGGCGTATATTCTCGTCCTGTATGGCATCAAGGTCGGCGAGTGCCAGTCGAGAGTCCGAAACACGTAAAGCTGCGTAGCGAAGGCGACGAGGGCTGGATGATTCCATGGCAGATATGAGCGCGCTTAGGTAAGCAGATTCTCGAGTACCAAGTCCGTTCATAGCGCTCAGCACTAATAAAGCATCTCCCATTGCTGTGGGATCCTGGGAGCAGGACGCGAGGTAGTTGACCAGCCAATCGAAATCAGCTGCTGTACGACGATCGTTGGTCCACGTGAATTGACCACGCCAAATGATGGAGTCGTGATCTGGATGGACGAATCCGTCCCCAGCAGCAGCAATCATCATGCGCAATGCAGTGCGTGCGTCTGCCCGACATTTTCCCCTCTCCCGGTCGGACAACTTGAACCTTGACAGTTGGCAGGCAAAGGCCTTGCACTGGTCAAAGCTTCGTGGAAGAATGACGCTGCGCCACGGATGCCAAATTCTCGACTGCTGGGAAGCAGTTCGGGTATTGGAATCATCTCCAATTGGCAGAACACTCAGACACAAATGGTTCAAAGCTCGCCCACAGGCGACCGCTCTATCTTCTGTTGAGGGCCAGAGTCGCCCTTCAGCGTCGAAACAGGCTAAAAATGTATCTCGAAGCCGCTGACAGTAAGACACGATGTCTGAATTCGGTGGCCATGTAATGGTGGGAATGAGTGATGCTGCGCTTGTAATGTCGTCTGGATCTGTGGATGTTGCAAGAACCCAGCATATGGCAGATTCTGTTCCGATGTCGCTGGAGGGCTTGACACTGAATAGTCGTTGTAGGAGTCTCGAGATGGATGCTCTGATGCCGCGGAGGCAAGAGCGAAGGCTTGCGCCCAGTGTGCGTAGGTCGTTGTCGTTCTTTTTAATGACCATGCTTGCTGCCCACATGAAGGCACCAGTCATGCGAAATATGAAAGTAGCTGGCGTTTGGAAGGGACAATCTGGGGATAAAAGGGATGCAAAGAGGGTGCACCAATGGAACAGGCAGCCTAGCACCGTGGTCGCAATGATGATGGATGTGATGGTCCGCTGTTGCGTCCACACGTACGCGGAGAGGGAAATGCCGAATAGCAATAATGAAATTTCCAAAAGGACCGGAAACGTTTGCAGCACAGCATCCAAATGCCACGCTTTGAGGCTGTCGAATTTTTGTTGTCTGTTCTTGCCCTGCTCCTCGAGGGATCCACACCCGAACCGTTCAAGCTTGTAGATGCGGAGCCATTGTTTGCCCAAAACGGCGCCGAATGCTGCAAGAAGGCTGAATGAAAGGCTGGCGTAAGCTAGTGTCTGAAACCATATTTGCCCGTTGGAATATGCAGGTGGTGCGGGAAGCAGATAAGTATCTGTGATAGGGGTTCCATGGCTGTTCATTACCATCAGCGTGATGATTTGCGTCAATAAAGCATCTGTGGTAGTAGCGTCGCTAGGCTCCATAGTGGCGATGAACGCCGTATTCACTGCGGAAAATAGGCCAGACTAAAGACTAGTCATCACCATGTTCAAAATGCACGAGTTTACGACTTACAAAGATCAAGACGATATCCATGTCACCACCATATTGCTCCAAAAACTCGTCGTCGTGTTGCGATGCGACCTTTTGATATACCGTCCAGAATCGCGATCGCTCATCCTTTGCTCCCTTTCCCACAATGTTGGAACTTCGAAGAGTGTTGAGGATTTGCTGCAATAATCTAAGCAAGTTTTCAGCACGAGCACCGGAGAGTACCGGTCAAATTACTTACTGCTCAGATGACTTATCGCTAAGAGAGTCAGAGAGTCCAATTGCATCACTATCGAGCGTGGACTGGGCACTTGGCGAGGTGAACGCTGCATGCCGTGCAGCAAGGGACTCAGATGATAGACTTCGAGCTCTAAGTCCGATTTCAGATGTGTTGCAGGTATGTGGAACGTGGACACTTACGGTCGATATGTGCCATCTGCTTGAGGATAACGCATGTCATTTGGTTCTCTGTATCTCGGTCAGCTGTAGCGACATCGTGGAAGCAGGTGAACCATACTGAAAGTAAGCGGCCCTACGGACGCTCTTGTCAGGAACGAAAGTACCAGTGTCCATTGAATGACGACGGAAATTGTTGCATTCGTATCGGCGTTTAGTCTTTTGAAGTAGTGCAAGGCTGCGTCCCCCACCTTCAAATGCAGTAGCCTCGTTGTCGACAACATCAAGGCGTAAACGAGGCCATTCCATACACGCCACAGTCCACCAGGGTCATCCAGTGTATGAGGTATGACGATGGCGCCCCGATGAACAAGGCCATTCTTACGAATTGACGCCTGCTGAGTTTTGTCGCTACCGACATGTGGTGATCAGGACGATCTGGGGCTTGCCTAGTGCAATCAGCGCTGAAAATAGAAGCTGTGGTGAACATGAAAACAGCATGGTATAAGCATTGTACACCCTACATTTGACGCCTTAAATTCGAATTGGCCGTAATGTGCCGGCATATCACAAGCTTAATGCCACAGCAAGATCATCGACGTCGCAAGACAGCCTCATGAAATTGGCGCGAGTCAATGAGAACCCCCTGTCCTTGTGTAGGACGACAAGTACGCATTCTACTGCGATAGTTGGCTGCCACTTGACTGATGCGGCTGGCACGCGTGACGTCATTGCTAGCGCCCACCCAGCCTCGTCGTCTGTCCGCGCATTTCGAGAATGAGTCGTGATTTTCCAAACTTGTCTTGCCATTGCCTAATAGTCATTCGTGAGAGTTTTTGCACGGCGTGGAGTTTCCAACCACCGTAGACCAAGAGCAGACGAGCACAGCGACACTCCTTTCAATGCGATTTATTGTATGCTATTCCTCAGATTTTGCGCCTACAGAAAGTTATCCGATGAGCAGAATGTTAAGAGGGTAAACCATTGGAAAAGTACATCCGACGTCTTTGTTTTTGAGACACGCCTCGTCTTTACATACCAGGTGCCATATTGCATCTTCGCACCCGAGGAACTCCAACCACACTGCCGAGTGGTACTTTATCCTTCGATATGGCCATTGCTCCATCTCTATCGACCCATCACTGTCTAGGCGGATAACACTCCAGACATTGTCTTCAATACGCACAAGCCGCACGTTGGAAAAGCCCTGGTCGATCACGTTGATGACGGAACGTATCGGAAAGTTTGTCATACCAATGAACGTGAGAAGGGGAGGGACTCCCGGACGCAATTGCTATAATAGAATACATTAGTTCTACTCTTCTTTTCAATGACGAGCGCCATCGACTCACGTTTATGAAAAGGAGAAGGTCCTCTGCAGGCGGTACCATAATATCCATGGTGAGCGCACGAACACTCCACGGAATAAGCCACACTGCTAGCGAAGGAGAAAGATCTCTCTAGGATACGTGATATAGAGACTGCGGAGGTTCGTCAGAGAAGGTAGTACACCCCAAGCAGACGCGTCAAAATCAATGCGACGATGGTCTCCGCTAGGCACGATGAGGTGGAAGGAATGGAGATGCTTGCGATCTCTCAAGAATTCCGAGATAGCAGGCACGAGGTCCCTGTCTGTGACATGTCGATGCAGACTGATAATCTTTGAGAGCAAAATGCATCAGAAACGGAAGCGAGGACCTATGCAGGCGGAACATTGCTGATGGAGTACATTCCAGAATACCCGACAACGTTAGTGACTGTAGTTGGTGGCCGGTAGACAAGATCTCTGAGAAGACCTGGCTGTCTACGGAAAAACAGCCCTCAAACTCTATGACCGTTAAGTAACGGACAGAGATGGCATCTGTTGGGAATTTCCAGTTTGCATTCTTGATGGACAGCGAGCGCTGGTTGTCACGACTCTGTGATATAAAGTCGTGGGTAGATGTGCTGTTCCCTCGTTAAGCTGTGATGGAGAAATGTGTAATGTGCTTGGATGGTGGGAAATCAATATCCCCTGAACGATTAACAAGACTGCGGAGCGTGAACATGCAGGCCGTTTTGGGGCGAAAGGAAGTATGAAACGACGTACTTGATGATGGTTTGTGGCACACAGTGTTTCAAGTATGTGATTGATTAATACACTGTTGCCTGAACAATGCGCACCGCGAAGGTTGCATAGCTTAGGCAAAGAGTTAATTAACATTCCTAGGGAGGATTGAGACATAGTAACGCTAAATAATGAGCACAAACCAGTCTGAAACGCCAATGTATGTGACGTGTCTGAAACAGCATATACGCTTAAGTTCTGACCTGCGAGGCAAAGACGGGATCGACGAGAATGCGGGTAAGAATGTCTGCACTTCGCTGGCAGTGCCAGGCGATGCTGTGGAATGAAGATCGATCTCGCGGAAGATAAGCTGACTTGCAATGCGAGAGAGTGCATGTGGGACCAGTAAAAGAGACTTGAGATCATGTTTGGGAAGACAGAGCAATTTCTCTCCAAACTTCGGCAGAAAAATGAGGCGGACCGTCAGGTTCCCTGATAAGCTTGATATTATTTGGTAAAGGGACGTCATAAAAGGGTTGCACAAGTTACCATTTCTTGTCGTAAATGCTCAGATTGTATTGTGGCTTTGACATCTTGATTTGCAGGATCTGAACCCAACACGGACATCAAATCTGAAAGATAGTGATATCAGCACACTGACGGGACCCAAGGACATGCATGAATTTGACCTCGTTGTGCAGAAGTTCGGTACCCAGCTGCTAAACGGGTTTTGGCACGTAACAAAAGAGCTCTTGCGACATCTGCTGGTGGAACGCCTGAGACTTGGAGAAAGGACTGAATAGCATTTTCCATGACAATTCGGAACCTTTGTGATACACAACAATTTAGATTTTATCTTATAAACAAAGTAATTGGATGAACGTACCCTTCGGACGGCAAATGCTGCAAAGCGTGGAGAAGAACGTCAGCCTTTTGAACGTCAGACAGACACCCCGTCACATCGCGGATGCTGGCATCAAGATTAATGCGAGGATTGAAAACATTCATGAGGCAATTCCCTGGGACTATGTACTGGTTGCTCCGTTGGTGCGAGGTGAAAATGGGGGCTTGAACGTTTAAGTGCAGTCCAAAGGACTTTGCACGGTAAATATGTTATGTTTCATACAACGTCACGTGACAACCATTCATATTTGTACTCCACTTGCGGTGTCAAACACCAGAGTGTATTTAATCAGCTACTGCCCATCCCAGCATGGAGAATAGCAATCCCTCGCCCATAAGAAAGCCTATTAGCGTGCCACCGTAGATACATGGCTTCGCCCATCGCTAAACTTCCAGAACTCGCACAAAGGCCAGTCCAGTAATGTCCGGCCTAGGAAAATCTGCGTGGAATGACTGAAAGGCAGCACTTGTATGGCTAAACATCGTCGCGTGTGTTCAAAGATTGTCAGTTCTTCCTGGAGTCATTGAATGATGAGTTTCCAACGCAAGCGCAGCATGAACCACTGCAAACTCCCTGCTTATTGGTACGTCTACACTCCCTCCGTCAATAGGAGAAATTGAATCCGTGCGGTGCTCCTAGCCAATTTCACTATACGCCGTCATGATATACCCGTACACTCTGACTCTTTTCAGTAGATTCTGTAATAGAATCCATAGTGTATATAGGGTGGGTACGGGTCTCCTGGGCGATTGTAACCTGGATTGGTCGAGTGAAAGTGGGCTCCGTAAATGTTGATGGCTCATGGTATGCACTGTGCATCAGGCCAAAGCTAACACTGGCGATGATAAGAAGTGGTGTCAAAGTCTAGAAGAACGTGAGACTAAAAAGAAGAAGCAGCGTAAAGTGCTCACAGAAATCTGGATAGCAACATTAATTGCCACGCTAAAATCATTGCTGCCGGACTGGTACAGAGCGCACACGACCACGATGCTACTGGTATAGATCGCACCGGACCCGATGACAGTGTATATGGCAGTTTTGTAGGAATTGTGATTGGCTAGACCAGACACATCTCGGCTCGCCCGCCAAAGACGATATGCGATTCCAGACGTGACACTGATAGTAAGAGCAAGATCGCATGTGCAACTAGTATTTCCTAAAGCTATGGCAGTATTCCAGAAGATGCGATTGGTTATGAGCATGGCCAAATTTGCGACACCAGTTGCTAACAGGGGAGATGGTTATTGTGAGTGCTTGATCCGACAGCTAACAAGCCTACCGAATTGTGCAGCTTCTAGAATTAGCTAGCGGTACCGTCGCTCGTCAAAAGAACAACAAGTAAGATGAAATCAGATCTCTTACCATGACAAAAACAACGATCCACCTGCAATTCCAAACCACATAAAGCCTCCAGATCTGTTGTTGCATGTGTTAGGTTCCACACCTCGACACGCTAGTAATTACTCACTAGCAGTAAATTTAGAGCGAGGCCCTGAAAAAAGTAACGATAAGACGCGATTTACGACAAAAATATGATATGCGCGTTGAAAAGAAACAATCCCCCCATCGTCTTCGTGAAAAGTGTGCTCTTGAACAAGTATATGATAGTTCCGTCTGGAATGGATACTATAGCAGGATTTGTAAAGGCCTCCAGAAAGAGAAGAAGGGAGAGGATGTTGTGTGCTGTCGCGATTGAAATGTGGAAAACGCATAAAAGAGTACTCAAGATCCTGAACCAATAGTAAATGCTGGCGAATGATTTAACAAATAATCATACGAACCAATGCAGTTGTTTGGGCGCACTAAACAGGGCATACATACATACGCCAAAAAGCACGCAGCTGTTGATGAAAATAAGCATAGTGGGAGCCTGTCCACTGCGAACTCACTTGACTCCTGCCAGGTGTATTAGCACTATATCTGTACGGTGCCCAGAAAAAGGACGTTTGACTCCGAAACATCCGAGAGAGTCGAGGGAGGACAAGCCGACTGATCCGAGCAGATAGCAACGGCCAGCAGGCGATAAGGTTATGGGTCCGAGCGCAGCCAGTGACGACACTGACGAGCCAATGGGTGACGCTGAAATGTCGTTGCGGTGCGCCCTGTGACATATGTCAATTAGTTACCGAAAATTTTCTTCATGCTTCACTCACTATAAAATCCCCATCCTATGATAGATGCATCTCAGTTCGTCTAGAACGATAACTGAGATATAAGTCTGTAGACTCTTGTCCGTCAGCCGTTAGCTGACAAAATCGTGTAGCGTACCTTTGTGATTCTAGGTACACCATTAATATGAGTTCGTCTAGAACGATAACTGAGATCGTACCTTTGTGATTCTAGCTCCGTCTCAACGTTCCCGCGAGTCCGATCGCTATAAAGGATGCATACCATAGAGAATAGACTCTAACAAAGCTGCGGTTATGAACATGCGATTGATGGCCATTGGTGAGTTGAGCTACTCAGTCCCTCTCCTGCACTGGCTCCCACACACGAAACCTCGTCTGAAAGCCCTTACCTCGTTTCTAGTACTCTCGCTATTACCTCTCTGCAGTAGACTCGATCTACTTCGTGTGAAAAATTGACGGTCCCACCGGTGGCGTTTGCAGTCCTCGCTTGAGACTGCAAACGTGACACGTGACGACTCAGCCACAGCGCTCGCTTCCTTCCTGGGTTCGATTGCCAATCGCGCTCCACCTGGACCTCGACCACCGACGATCAGCACAACGTTGTTAGTATGAAGTTCTCGAAGGTATGCTCACCTTTTCTTCATCGTCTGATCGTGCATTCAGGTATGCAGCGCGTTATGTCGAGGCCGCGGTTCTTATTTGCAGGCTTCTCAATGTGCTGCCACAAGTTCAGGCCACAGATCTCCTGGTTCTTATTTGTACTAGGCTCCTCAATGCGCTGCCAAGTTCAGGTGCGCTGGAGAAGCCCGTGAGCGCTCCGTTCATGGTGCCAATAGGTATGTGCCGTCTTCGTCCGGCCCTCGAGACTCACCAAATCCCAGCACCAGGTACCAATGTGGGTTACAGGTGCGCTGGAGAAGCTCACGAGCACTCCGTTCATGATTGTAGGTATGTGCCGTCTCTGTCCGGCCCTCGAGACTCACCAAATCCCAGCACCGGGTACCAACGTGCTCCGTTCATGGTTACAGGCGCGCTGGAGAAGCTCATGAGTGCTCCGTTCATGATTATAGGTATGTGTAGTCTCCATCTGACCCTCGAGACTCACCAAATCCCAGCACCAGGTACCGACGTGCTCCGTTCATGGTTACAGGCGCGCTGGAGAAGCTCATGAGCGCTCCGTTCATGATTATAGGTATGTGCCGTCTCCATCTGACCCTCGAGACTCACCAAATCCCAGCACCAGGTACCGACGTGCTCCGTTCATGGTTACAGGCGCGCTGGAGAAGCTCATGAGCACTCCGTTCATGGGTTGGAGACAAGACAACTAGATTATGTAGTGCATCATACTCGTGTGTACAGTAGTAGATTAGAAGAGAATGTATGGTTTATAAACTATTGCACAAATGCCTGAGTGAGATCTGTTCAACAATGTCCGAACGTGTCGTCAGAAGCTCGCGCCACTTCTTTGCGACAGCATCGTCCTTGCTTGACAAGTAAGTCTTGCCACTTTTGGTGTAGCGAAAGGCACTGTGGGCTAGTGGGTGGTCGAGATTGCCACCAAAAAAGGTGCGTGCATCATTAGCGTCTCGGGCAGCAGCAGAGACCCGGTGCTCTGCAAGGCAGTTCAGGATCTGTTGGTAAGAAAAAACCTTGCCGTTCTCGTCACTAAATGCATGCCAGAATGAGGTGTTGTCTGAGTATCGCTGCCGTTCTTCGGCAATGAACTCAAAAGACAGGCAAGAGGTCAGATAGCACATGTGACTCGCTGAAGGTAAATCATACCTTCCAATTTCCCCATTCTACTCGAAGTGCATCCCATGCTGCAGTCTTGACGCCCTTTCCTTTCTTGTAGAACTCTCCCCAATACTTGACAGGGATTCCGCGACCATTTACAATGAGTAAGTTTGATTCCTCCCATTCTTCACACAGCCGGTTGACATCTTTGGAGAGGTGGATTGTAGGAGGTGATGGTACGGTTGTCCTGTCGTATAAAAACTGCTCTTGGCCAAGGTGCGCAATTCCAAGGTTTTCGGGGGGGATTATCTCTGGAGGCAGAGACATGGCAGATGTTGTCTGTGTGGTTGTGCGAGGTTTGAATGGCACATTGTTGCTGACAATGCACGCTTGTGCGTGGGATTGGACGATTGTGTTATCACACCCAGGGCTCTCGCTGTGTAAAGTGCGTGCATCTTTTGATTGCATCAGTGTTTTCATATCGAGAATGTGCGATGTGAGGACACTGATGTGATTTTCAACATTACTGAGATCTTCTCGCACAGAAAACATGTTGGAATCTACTTTCCGCATACGAACAGCGAAAGCATCCTGTTGTGGATGCCCATCACGTCCGAATCCTTCAGCTTCGCTTGTGGCAGCAACTTGTTGGTGGCAGCTTTTTCGCTGCGTTATCGAAGGTGGTACACTCAAATCGTGAGGCATACCAAACGCTGACAACACTGCATGTGCCTTTTTAACAATGATGTCGTGAGCTTAGCATGATATAGCATCACTTCTGCTCACCCATGCTGAATTTGCAGCTCGGTCATCATCCTGGAGTGCCCGTTGCGTGCGATTTGCGCTCTTCTTGCTTTCGTAAGTAATTGTTTGTTCTTCAATTCCAAACACCTCCTCAATCCTTCGTTTTGAAAGGGACTGGCGTGAGTTATGTTCCCCTCGTTTTCGTTTCAGCTTAGGCTTGAATAAACTTTGCCAAGCAGGAGAAATTAGATACACGAGCACTGATTCAGGGCACATGCCAGTGACACACCTCAGCCACTCGTCTCGGTCATTGGAAAACTGACGAAGCCTGTCCAACATCTCTGTGCGATTGCCACGGGTTGGCCTGCCATAGCTCTTGAGCTTCTCGTGTAAGTTAGGTCCTGTTTGGACAGCGAATATTATAATTCAATTCAAAATTCGACCATCATGTGACACTACACGTAAGCCAGCTGTGAACCTCGGGTTCACCGTGTTGAGTGGCACACTAATTCCATCACAATGTCTGATAAGTCTGGTACTGGTTCTACACGCTCCCTTCGGTCTCAAGGTCCTGCTGATAAGAAAGCTGAGGGGACTGGCACATCCCGCAAGGCTGCTGCGATCTGGACAAAGGAGGAGGAAACAGCATTGCTTGAGTCTCTTCTGGGCGCTCTTTCTTCCTCAGGTGATGGTGGCTTCAAGGCACCTGCTTTCAATGCAGCAGCAGAAGGTCTGAAGAAGAAATTCCCTGATCAAAGGGGTGCAGTAAAGACTGGGACAGTGTGCAAGAACAAATGGACATCGGTATGTTTACATAAAAGAACTCAAATTTCTTATCGGCGCTGGCACTAACATCAGTGCAATATCTTTCTAGTTGAAAACATTGTATAATGCTGTAGTTGATATCAAGAATACATCGGGATTCACATGGAGTGATGAAAATGGGGCAGGTATTGCATTGAAAGATGATGACGTCTGGGTCAGATACATCAAGGTGAGTATCGTACAAAGGAGCTCTAATACATGTACTTAATGTCATCTCTTTTGGCAGCACCATCCCACCGCAAAGCCCTTCAGGAACAAAGGATTCTCCCACCTCGCCCTTATGGAGCAGCTGGTTTCTAGTCAGGGGAAAGGCAAATACGTCTTCCGACCCCATTCCACCAGTACTAGTGCCGCCCTCAACTTGAATCCCACACCAAGTCCCACCACATCTACTACCACTGGCTTTATCGTCCCCCAGACCCCTAACCGTAATTTCACCACCATGCGCACTCCAGACACAGGCTTACTGGCCAGTGCAAATTCAAGTCAGGGTATGGATCCGGAATCCATCTCACCATCTGTCCCATCCACCTATCTTTCTCACTCTGCTGGCTCCTCAGTGGGAGCATGGACAAGTGTCAGCGATACTAGTGGAGCAAAGCGCAAATATAGCGCACTCTCTCCTGAAAGCGCTGCAGGCTCCAGTCACTCGAAACGGAGTCGTCCTCCATCTGCAACGCTGAAAGTTCAGCAGGAAGGCGCGGAAAGTATGAAGGATCTTGTCACTGTAGTTCGTGAGATGCAGAAGAACATGGGGCTGTCAGCCCCCCAGCAGTTACCATCACCACCCCAGCAAGTTTCAATGGCCGGGCTCGTGCAGGCTATCGCCCTCCTCAACCAATATGCTAACAGCGATCTTTTTGAAAGTGTTGAAGAGCAGCTGGCTATCGCTAACTATTTAGCGGATCATGAGAGCCAGGCAGTCCTTTTCTGCTCATTAAATGAGCAGACAAGACGTGCCTGGTTGGAGCAGAAGCGGCGCCAGCTGTGTGGATATGCATGATACATTCATTGTCGTTTACCAAATTACATGATAGACTGTTGTGTACTACGTACTAGTACTTTGAACTTCGATCCCTATGAAAACTGTATAGCAGGCTATTCTACAGTTACAGCAGCCCCCGACGTGCGCGCTCCGCAAGATAATCGGTCCACATCGCTGCAGCGATTCCATCTCGACGGTTGTCTGCCTCCCTTCTCTCCCCAGCATCTGGCTGTCCTTCTGAAAGTGTGCCCAATACCGCACCATGAGTATCATCATTCTCCGCGAGATCATAATCCTCCTCGGGGTCGAAGAAGTCGGGATCGTGCTGGCGAATGAAGTTGTGGATAGCGCAAAGCGCTGCTGGGATCCGTGCTTGAATCTCCATGCTGTATTCTGGCGCAACCTGTAAAATCCGCCACTGACGCTTCAGGACTCCGAAAATACGTTCAATAACGTTGCGTAGCGAAGCATGTCGTAGATTGAATAGCTCTTTAGGATCTCTGGGCCTGTACATATAATTTAATCACACTAAGTACTAAGGAGACTCAGAGAAAACTCACGCAAGGTTCGCCTGACGCCACTCCTTCAGATGATAGCGCACGCCTCGATAAGGGATCAGTAGTGCGTCACAAGTGCCAAAACCGGCATCTGCGAGAAGATATTTCCCTGCAGGCATGTATAAGTCGGTTTTGCGTGCGTCATTCCAGAGTGATGCGTCAGCGACTGAGCCATCCCAGCCACAGAGAGAATATGTAAAGCGAAACTGGAAATCGCAGATGAACAGACAGTTCTGGGACAAGAATCCCTTTCGGTTGCGCAGGACGACATGGTCGTCGAGTGATGCGAATGCACGGATGTGGGTGCCATCTATGGCACCGATGCATCGATCAAAGAACCGGAATGACGGGTTGTCATGTATTATTGCGGAGATTGGTGTATTTTCGTTAGGAAACTTAACTTGCGATGTGTAGAACGGATGGGATGAAAAGAAAAAGAGCATCCGCTTGAAATATCTAGAACATGGTCATATTAAATGAATTAGATCAATAGATGTGAATGTACTACCTTGTTATGGTGTCTGGAGAGTGTTGAAACCTCTCCCCAACGAGGCGAGATGAAAGTCCAGTCACACATGTGTAAAGAAAGATACCAAGTTGCTCGTCGACCGAGATGCCATTGCGCGACTGAACAAATCCATGCTTGTGAAGAGTCTGCACCAAGCTCTCAAAGACTTCAAGATGGACGCCAAAATTATGTTTGATACGATCTGGGTGACCAGTAATCAGTTCAATCACCCATGCCTTCCCTGTTAAGATTGATGTGTGGTATGGCACTTTTTCAGCGCGGGATGTAAGTAGCAACTTGTAGTAGTAGGTGATCTGAGCGATAGCGATTGTTATCGCAAGAAGAATGAGGTGTTTCCGACGCAAGTCACTTTGTGCTTCGAGGTCCATGCTTAGTTGCGGTGATGGTTGCAGTGCAAGATCTAATTCAGTAGTATTAAGTTAATCAATAATCAGAATCAGTCGGAACAGTCGGCGGAATCTAGGTCACCAAATACATCACGTGCAGTGTCACATGATGGTCGAATTTTGAATTGAATTATAATATTCGCTGTCCAAACAGGACCTTAGCCTTTGTTGTCTTTGTTGTTCTGTTACGTTTTCATGAATTAAATCAAACATGTTGAAAGGGAGAGAAATGTGTGACGTGCACTGTCCAAGTGAAAGATTCCACTGCTTGTCCTGGCATGTATGTTTGACCAAGTACAGGCAGTTCGAGCTCTTCTGAGTCGACATTCTGATGTTTAGACATGGTGACACCATGAACTGTAACGTATTTATGTGTAAGTGTTGATGTTTAAATTCAGGGGGTTCAAGTTAGTTTGTTTCAGTGCTGGCAGAGCATTTCAATTCTCGATCACCTGGTCTGAACTCGAAGTTTTCTATCATGTCCTTACTACAAACTTTCAAAGGTGCTACTCTCTACTTTGCTGAGTCAAAACACATCAGTGTCGAGGCTGCTGAAGAGGACCAGACCGAGGAGGAGGAATCTCTCCTCAACAGCTTTGATGTTGATGACCGTGAAGCTGCTGGCACCCTTCAGTTCAGTACTACAAATGCTGGTGAGGACAATGTGAAAAAGAAGAAGCTCAAACACAGCATGGTACATCACAACCAGTTAGCATCTAGTTTGCAAGCAGCATCAGAGGGAGTAGTTATTGGTACGACACTCTCTGACTACCAGAGGTATGCTATGGACTGGCAAAATTATCTTATCTCATGTGCATGATCTCCCCAGATACTGGAATCAGTTTAAAGAGTTTTGTGTCACCATTGACAAAGTACAGGTTGCGAGCGAGATTGACAAGCTTTTTCCAGACCTTCCAGCCGAATTTCCAATGTGGATTGCACTATGGATCATGGATAAGTGAGTGCATCGAATGTTGCATTTATTTCATGCTAAGCTATGGAATTGAGATGTGATGAAAATGATATATGGACCGGGAAAGCAAAGGATCCCAGTGTTCCACGTGCGACATATGGCACAGCGCAGAAGATGTGTCCGCCATAAGTCACAAATTTGGCAGAGACTACCAGCTTGGAATGCAGCCGTGCTAGGGAAATTCATTGGAAACCCGTCACTTTCAGTGACCATTTCACAGTACATGGTCAGTCTTCGTCGACGAAAGGTATTGGACTTTACCATTGTGAAATTCAGCATGGGCACTGATTTCATGCTGTAGATACGAGCAGGTGAAGCAGTAATGAGTGCTCGTGCCATGGATGAACCTACCATGAAGAGGCTCTGGGAGTTTGCATGGTCCATGGACCGAAAGGAATTTGGCCCGATCTCGCGCAAACGAAAGGCAGAAAACCCATCTGAATGGGCTGGATTTTTGCTCCGCATGATGCTCTATTTACTCTACCTTCTCTCCATGCTTTGCCTGCTCCGCTACGACGAGGCTTTACGGATCACCTGGGCTGATGTCACATTCCAGGTTCAAGACTTACTGATAAAAAACCACTGGCTTGACGCAACTCCCGAACTTTTCACCTCTCAAGTCAGGTACCAACCCACACAGTTCCGAGTGAAGCTAGAATTGCCCTTTCGAAAGACACATCAGTATGGAGGTCAGTGACTGTATGGGCTGTTGCCCACCTTATGGCTAACCTCGAACACACAGGCATAGCCCCATTCTACATATATGCTGATCCTGACCGGCCATGGATGTGCTTGCTGCGAGCATTTGCTATCTGGTGGCTGTTAGCACATGAGAGACACGAAGACCTCAATGGGTTCATCTTTCGCAAAAAGATTGGTGTAGATGGCATCAGCGTGAGCCCAACAGATTGCATGGTGAGCTCGAGGTCTGTAGACATCAAGAGAATCAGGTTGACATGCTATACTCAGACCTCAGACTCCTTTCTCGAATGCTTCCGAAATAATCTCCTCGACATTAGTGTTGATCCGCGTCCATATGGTACCCACTCGTTTCGTCGGGGCAGGTGTCAGTTTCTGCACACAGTGCGAGGCTGGTCGTTTCAGAAGATATGTGACTGGGGTGGGTGGGCCGAGAATTTCGACAACCCTGGTACCATATTCAAGTACCTCTTATCTTGGAACGACAATCCAGCAGAGGCTCGCGAACACTACATGAATCCAAACAGACCAGGGTGTGACCCCTGCTATAGCTGCGGAAGAACTTGTCATTGTGGTTAAATAAATACTTGCAATACATATCTTGTCTTCGTGTTTCAACTGTCAGAATTGAGGGAAAAGTGAAATCAGAATGAGAAAAACATATGAGACAGCTTCGAAGAACGAAATACAAGTACAGTAGGTTAAAAAAACGACACAAGTGCATCAGAGAGTAAGATCAATTAAGTCACAACTAACACCAGTGCGGCAGAGTGCTGCATTGTCCTCATCTTGAGTGAGGTCCATGACATCACTGATCGCTGCTGCCTCGTCGTCATTGTCGTCGTCGTGTGTGAGATCAATGACAGTTGCAGAAGAGAGAGTAGCATTTGAGGTGCTGGGATGATTTGGAGATGGCAGGATCATTGTCTGCACCCAGGAATCGTAAATTTTGTCAGCAAGCCAAACTCGAACAAATTTGTGAGATCTCGGTGCATGATCCTCACAATGAGAGCATCCAGGCGAATCCTCGAGCAACTGGAGTGTGGACCGCTCGAGGTCATGAGTGGGCACATCATTATTGTGCCCTGGAACACCTGCAAGGGCTTTCTTTGGGCGCACAGTGTGGCTCTGAAAC
This sequence comes from Suillus plorans, assembly GCF_016647745.1. Lineage (NCBI taxonomy): Eukaryota > Fungi > Basidiomycota > Agaricomycetes > Boletales > Suillaceae > Suillus > Suillus plorans. The sequence continues at coordinate 98,444 of NW_024537506.1, forward strand.
ACTGCCCTTGTGCAGGCCGGAGCAAGAGCAATCTGTATCTGACATCCGTCAGAATATTCAAGTGCAAAGGAGAACAGCAACAAACCTCGTCACTTGCAGGAGAATTATTAGCAAGATCCTCGAGGACTTCGTGCAAGACCACAACAGGCCAGATCGTTGAGCGAAAGGTGCTGACAACCTTCTTTGATTCCCAGCCAAGAAGTTGTTGAACAAGTGAGGCAAGTGGAGCAATGTCAGGCGGGGCAGGGGATTGGAGAATGGGCAGCTTGGTGATCGGAGTGACAGCAGGCTGCGCATACAAGTTGATGATGCATGGATCAGGGAACGAATCAGGGAGTGAGCGGGCGAGAGCAGGGTGAGAACGTCCCATTTTTCCAGTGGGATCATCCACAAGATGATACCGAGCGGTGTCCCGCCATTGTTGCAGAGGCCCATCGAGGTTGTTGCCACATACAGCGGCACGAAGCACACCAGCATCCACACAGCGAGCTAGGCCCAGTGCTGTCTCACGGCCACAGCCTGGCAGGCCCTTCTAGAAGCAGGTCTCATCAGCCTGGCTGACAACAAGCTGGTTTGGTTTACCTTATCATAGTCGCCGCAGCAGCAGATGGCAAGGGTGAGGAATCCATCGTCAGTAAGATGGCGGTCCATGTGCTCCTGAATGGCACTCGTTGTATACAATTTGACAGTCGAATCTATTGAGAATGTCGAGCTTCAAAAGAGTCAGCAGAGCATGCAAAAGAGAACATGAGAGATCTTACTTGCGCAGGACAGTCTGAGCACCAAAAACAAATGCGTCACTGTCATCTGTCATGACAGCATCAATAATACCAGCGCCGTTCATCAGCGCCAGCTGTGCCTCGGCTTCTCCAGCAGCCTGGATAGCCAGGATTGATATAGATGACAACGAAAAAAAAGAAAAAAAACTCACCATGATCCACTGCACATTGAATGTATTCAGTAGGCGCTGGGTGGGCTTGACCATCCAATGGTCGTTGGTAGACACTCTGTGGCCCCGTTTGATTTGGGATCGCTGGTTGCCATCGAATACAAAAACCAATTGGACTGGGAGCCGGGCGAGTCGAGCGAGGTGAAACAAAAATGTTCGAAGGGCAGGATTCTGGCCTGTCTGAGCATGTGCACGGTGCCACCTGCCCTGCTGGCATTGTTCAAACCACGCACTAGAATCAAGAAGTTAGAATGTTTGCCATCAAACACAGTGAGTGAACACAAACCTTGCATCCACACCTACGATATAAGGCAAGTGTGGGGCAGGTCCCTCGTAGCGGCCCCGGATGGCGAGAGAGACAAGGGGCACCGTCATTGCAGCAGCCTCGAGCACCTGACAAATGATGGGGTGAGTTTCAGCGCCTGCCGAGTGAACAGTGGGAACGTGCCTCCCACAGGTCGTTGATGCCCATGACGAGGAGCACACTGGAAATATAATTTAAGATCAGTAGGCTGACGAGCACGGCCGTTATGCGTGGAGGAGACGGGAGTCGAGCGAGAAGAGGAGGTACTCACTACTACTAGCGGCGTATGTGCGTACATAAGCGGTGGCAGTACCATGTATGGTATAGCAGCCAGCCGGGACTGTAAATCCGAGGACCATCAATCTGCAGCACATCAGCATGCAGCACATTTTTTTGGCGGAAGGGAAGGATGTGTCGCCACCAAGACCGAAGCTGGACGCAAACGAAAAATTGATGGTCCTAATGTGCGAAATTTGCAGTCTCTCAGTTAGCGTCTCGGCATTCTCCCACAGGTGGGTTGCATTGTGCTCACCCAGGACCCTCCACCACAGGTTCGTGGCATGCTGATGCATCAAACAGGGTAACTGTAGCGCACCCGTGATGCATCATTGCTGCAATTATACTACCCTTTCTCCTCACTAATGCATCAGCTCCCTCCCGTGCTGATGCATCAGCCCTCCCGCCAAGCTCCCTCCCGCTGTGATGCATCAGCTCTTTTCCACTGTGATGCATCAGCTCCCTCCCGTGCTGATGCATCAGCTCCCTCCCGTGCCGATGCATCAGCCCTCCCGCCGATGCATCATGATGCATCAGTCCTCCCGCTGATGCATCATGATGCATCAGCACGGGAGGGAGTTGATGCATCATGATGCATAGTAGTGCTCCGCTTGCCCATTTTGCTAATGCTTCTTGCCCGCCTGTTCGCCCGCTTGTTCTTGCCCCTCCGTTGGCCCGCTCGTTCTTGCCTCCCGTTGGCCCTCCCACATTCGCATACACCTACTACTCGTTCGAATGAGACAGCCAATGCTAGCACAAATTTATATTGGATCTTGCTACGTATGCATGTACTATGGGTACTAATCAATCAATGTCCATGTCTTGCTGAGTGACGAGTGAGTGGTTGAATATGTCCGCCAGTGCCAAGGTGTCAGTCCAACTAGTCCTGAAGGACTCAGCGAGCCTTCGACATAACGAAGCTTGACGTTTGGCATATGCTATCAGTCCCTCGCGCTCATCATCATCATCCATGTCGTGTAAGGCATCTTCTAGCCCTCGCTCGTCCCAGCATTGCGCATCCCATTCGAAAAATTGTAGGATCCTCCGCATCTCTTCCTTCAGCAGCTCCACCTCTTCAGCCCAGCGCATCGCCCGTGCCCTGGCTTTGCACCATTCGATTCGCATATCTAATTAACCGCGAACCTTAGGCTTGAAGCTTCCAAAACAAAAAAAAAGTACTCGCCTTCCAAAGCATTGTCCTTGTCCATCTCGTCAGGTGCAGCTCCTCGCATATTCCAGATCCAAGATAGTTTTCTTGTCCCCTCTGATTCCCCCCATAATAGATCTGTCATCGAGCGGATATCCGCTCGGTTTAGTGGCCGCAGTGAGGAGTGCCACCCAATCTGATTCAGCAGTGGTGCAAGAACCACGAGAGCCTTATGGGCACGCTCATACGTGCTGGCGGCAGCCTCAAGCCTTGCTTCAACAGCTTTGAGTGTATTCCGTGCCCTCGTATTCGCACCTTGTCCACGAAGGTTGCGATCTTTATACTTGAGGATTGCAGTCTGAGCACGCAAGTTTGAACGTAGGGAACGGAGTGCATCGTGAGCTTGCGCATACCGGAGCTTCCATTCGATGGTTTGGAGGCGGGTGTCACAAGGTGCTGTCTTGCCGATTTGGGATGGTAGCCAGAGTTTGACGGTTTCTGGTGTAGCTACTGCAGTGGCTATGCCACCAGATACTGAACTCTCGCTGACACGTAGTGCAGCGAGCGACGGCATGTATAGTTCCTGTAATTTAGTCCAGGTGTCGATCCTGCGTTGCAGAGTGTTATTCCGCTGAAGCATCTTCCCTTCTTGATTGTCTGTTGCGTGAACTCTGAGGCCGGCTCTGTCAGCTTTCATTCGCCGTCTAGAAAAAAGTAAGACCAAGATCTCATATGCAGCACTCAGGGGACTTACTGTTGTTCCTCGAGTTCTAAGCCAGTACTGATCAATACACTAGGAGTACAGTCCTCGTGTAGCGCAAGGCAAGTCCCTGTTTGAATATCATTCTGGTCATCCCTAGCCAGTTCCAGTCGCACAGAAGCCATAGTGACAGCTATGATGCACGGAAAGATCAGCACACAGTGACTGATGATGATCCATACATACTTTCCGCCCTTCGTTCGAAAGGATTTGGCTTTGCAGGGTCACGCTCCCAAGCCTCCACCTGTTCTCTCCACTGGGCGAGAGCGGCACTATATTCACCTCTCAAACCTTCTTCAAGGTCATCAAGGGCTTCGTGATGATCCTGCCGCTCCGGTAATGCATCCTTCATCTTGTGAAGCATAGTATGACCTGATAATAAAGGAGGTCAGCCCAAATATGCTCTTCAAGACCGAAACTGCCTCGGCATAGTAAGGGGTTGATGTATTATCGAGGCGACTGGTGGATGGAGAGAAGGTGCATGGTGCGTCTGCACAATTGAGTGTCGGAGTAGTCGAGGTTAAGGTATCCAGTTGCAATAAAGGATGATTTCAATGAAAATGTACGAACCAAGTTTAACTACCTTTTTCCAATTTGAGTCTCCAAAGTAGTCGTCAAGGGTGTCTCGCCGTGCACCAGGACCCATCTCTTTAGTACTTGAAGCGACGGGGTTGATATTGGCCCAGCCACGCTCGGGTGCTTCTCCATCAGTCCGACCGACCCCACTCTTAAAATTGAACGAGAATGAGGTTTGACACTCCTCGATGTGAGCAGGAAGGTGGAACTTTGGGACGAAAAAAGAGATAGTTTTGAAAGTGGGCAGGAGGTGCATTGAGACTGGAAATGTGCTCATACGGTGCCATAATTTTTTGTGCCACTGGCACGCGATATCGTAAGATACATTCAGAGTGTCGATTACAGTGTGGCGCAGCGTTGAGAAGAATAAATAATCCATGTTGACATATCTACAGACCGTTAGATCACCAATGTCTGAATGCAAAACACGATTTACCTTTCACCCTTTTGGAGATCTCCAACAGCGTTGGGCCGTTTCATGTTGTGGCGGGCACAGTCAACAGTACCTAAACCTGTGGCAGCAAGTCCACGATTAGATTTTGTGTCCGCCATGTTCACAGCGTTGTGACTTGAGCATGTTGATTTCTGTAGAACACCATTAATACACGAAAAGAAGATTTAAATAAAACAACCTCTTGGGTATTGTCCGAATTGCTGTCCAAGAAGCCCTTATAAGCTTCATCCTCCACGAAATAGGCCCACCCAGAACTCAGGCTTGGGTCCACGCTGTCATTCGAGACAGCCTTGCGTTTCAACCGGAAGTTTGCATCGATAGCAAGGAACAATCCGTAGAGCCAACTAATAGTATCTATATCAGCGATAATACCACTCAAGCTATCTAAAACTCACCGTCGAGGTGCATCTTTCCAATTATCTGGAAGGTTCTTCCCTGGATGTGGACAAGCTGGGCACAATACAGCACATTCACCTTGAGCTGTCGCTTCTACACCCTTCGGATCGTGACCTTGCCCTGAGCGTTTGAGCATCTTCAGGTGACGCCATTCACGAATCATCCGCATAAACGACTCGTATCGATCCTGTAAAGAAGCTTTACTGACCATAAGGATACTTGAAATTTTGAACCTACCTTAATGAGAAGTAGACCGGTGTTGTCAGACATCCGGCGAAGTCCATGATAAAATTCATAGGCAGATATTTTTGACTCAAATGAGAGCAGGTGATACTGCTCCAGAACGCGGAATGTTGCAGCAGTTTTTGGATCTGAGGTTGTTGAAGGAAATAATGACATTCGAAGTAGCTGTTGCATACGACTTTCGGCTATTGCACAACCGCAGAAGTCGAGTGACACTTCGTGTATACCGAAGATGTCGATAATGACAAAATCATCATTAAAAGCACGGTGAGGATTGACACATTGCCGGCCAGTGATGTGACCAAGCTGAATGCGGAGGCCCAGGGCTTTCAGAGAAATTCGCTCGAAGTATTGACCGTTCCACTTCTGTATTTGAGATTAAGTCTATTATCACAATTAAATGCAAAGACATACCTGCAATCGGTGAAGCGGGTGGTGCGCATGGACTGACAAAATACAAGTTGAGCAATGAAGCTCTGACCCGAAGCAGTCCTGACATTTGTACTCAGGATTGGGACCATCACACTCTAAGCACAACCGCATGCTGACTCTTCCTTCAAGACGGATCATTTCTCGAAGGAATAACGCTCTGTGATTCAGCCACGTCAACAAAGGATGGTCCTGATTAAACATTGTGAGGGGGAAGTCAAATTATGTGAAACATTGTAGTGCACGTACACCTGCTGTTCGTTTTCTCCTTTGTTGGCCTAGAACATCTAATGATACTTCGAGTGGGAGATCGTCAAGTGGCTCTGGAATTGAAAAAAAGGTGTCTGAGTTGCATAGAGTTCGTTCCGCATGAGTTTGATCAATATAATGGTCCGGGATGGTTGCTTTAGCATTCTTAGGAGGTAGAAGACACTTCTGCGTATAACTGACAGAGCCATCATTGTTGACTTGGTATTGGGTATGCTGGCGATAATGGACTACTGGCGCTGTGCGATAGAAATTGAGCTTTGGTTTCCTCTTCCGTTTTGGCGAGTTCTTCGAGGTAGAGGACATTGCCTTGGTACATATGATAGTCTGAACTGGATATGGTGGCCCTGCCTCAGACGGACCAGGACCCATAGACATTCTTAGATGGTGTCGAGCAAACAGAAATCATATGCAGCTCTCCGAGCCTGACATGTCATGTGACTTGCCGAAGGGCGTCGATGAAGCCAAACACTCATCTCTATCTAGGGATGCTCCAGAAATTTGATTGCTCTTTTCCTCAGCCAAAGCGGAATACCTGAGATACTGGCTACATGCCATGGGCCTCACAAAAACCTTATATCTCTTCCTTACCCTGATTGTCTTCTAAACTGAATGGCTGCACGCCATGAGCCTCACAAAAACCTTATATCTCTTCCTTACTCCGATTGTCTTCTAACTGAATCTGGCTGCACGCCATGAGCCTCACAAAAAACCTTATATCTCTTCCTTACTCTGATTGTCTTCTAACTGAATACATTCTCCCATAATCGGTCCCGACTATAGACCGAGCAATGTTAGCAAATGCTACTAACGATACAACATCAAACTTACAGTGTGTCATCTACTGGCTGCGAGCCTACGCCGGATGGCACGATGAACTTTCTGTTCCCCGAGAAAAGCGACCCGAACAGCAAAGTAGGTAGGAGCACGATGGCCTGGGGCTTGGAGTTCAGTTTTTATATCATCCCTAAGGTGGGTGTTTAAGTATAAAAATGGAAATGAGATGGAAATCTCACCAGAGATATGACGGAAAAACTCCAATGTAGCGGCCATAGGTAACGCAGTAGAAAGGTGGTTCTAGATCGCGCTTGGCAGGCATGTTGTAGAATATTCCTAGATACGAAAAAATAAAGCATTCATCCGCCATAGCATAGACGGCCTCATCAAACTCGACACTGCCCTCGTACACAGTCACAGACTCCTCTGGCTCTGCCATGTAGGGTGTTGTAGTGATGTCGACCCAAAGGGGATCACACATGGAGAGACGGACTGGCAGCGAGGAAATTTTGGGTTAGCTTGATACCTAGCGCTTCCATTGATATGGCAAATCACTCACCTTAGAACACAAGTGTTAATGTTGATGAGTCAAATTGGCAGCGGCCAACGTGAGGTTCCAGTAGAAGCGTCCTTAGACCAACGAGGGCTAGCGTTTGATAGAGTTTCGGTCCAAGTAGAATGGATTAGAAGCATCTTAGACCAACGGGGGCTAGCGTTTGATAGAGTTTCGGTGCTTGCAATCACCGGTGTCAGGATTGAAGATTACATGATTGATGCATCACTAACATCACATCATTATCATAACTGCGAGACAGTGATATCACAAGTAGTCTGGTATAATAGCTCACCACGTGTATGACCTTCCAGCGCATCGTGAGGGTCGACCATGACATGCATGAGCAAGTCCTCCAGTGCTAAGATGAGGCTAGATGCTTGATGGGATATCAAATCTACTCGCTGCAACTCCTCTCCTGTCCCCATAGCCTGCAAAACGATCCCATGAAGTAGCCGGAGACGTTGTTGAATGCCTTCCATACCACCTAGTAATACATTGATTGAATGCATGCATGTTCCCGCGTCACCTGACTGACAAAGATCATTCACCAGCCCATCTAAAAGTCTTCGCGAGGATCCACCAATAATGTCTGCAAGTGCAGCTTCGGCACTTGTGAGGTCTTCCTGCCTAATGATAGTTTAATGTAAAGTTCAAGTAGCTATCAGTAACGTGCAGCTCACCATGGGTGCCTTTGTGATGATCTCGTGCGGACGCTGTACCTGCTACGGCTTTGGGAATCAACATCATTGTTGGTCGGACAGTTGTGTTGTTTGCAAGATTTTTGCTGGTTCTTCTTGCTGATGATTGCACTATTTTCTGCGTCTCCTGATACATGTCAGTAGTTAAAACAGAAAGCAAGTGCTTACTTTGCATAGTATTTCTTGCGGTAAGAATGAGCAGCCTCAATTTATCTTGTGATGTGTGATACAGCCGAGGTCAGCCCATGATGTAGTAGTAACCAAGTTTAGAACAAGTTGTTGAAAGTAGCCGCGTCGACTTTGGGAGATTTACTACTAATTGCTTGATATCCGATGATCACCAATCATGTCTCACTCAAAATCAATGGTATAGCAGTAGCTAATTTATTCAGAGCATGTATGTCGGGGTTCTACCTCATACAACGATCAAATTATGAGCTAGACTCAAGTAAATTGCAAGTTGAGTCTTATGGCGCTGGTTCTAACGTTCAACTATTCTACACGCAAAACTCACACATACAGACGAAACACACACACTCTTGTATTGTAGAAATATTAGTACTATACAATCAAATCTAGACATGATGCGACAACCTACAACGTTGCAGGTGCTAATCAAGTAGAGTACAAGGGCAAATAAGAAGACTCGGCTGGTGGATGAGTTGCGACAAAAAAGGATTAAAATTACCAGCGTTAGGAACCAATCCTCGATATTTTTGAGGGCCCGCCGGTGGATTGAAAGGTGCCAGCGTGTGGATGAGTTATGACAAAAAGGATCAAAACTTACCAGCATTAGGAACCAATCCTCGAATCTTTTTGAGGCCCGGCCAGTGGATTGAAAGGTGCCAGCGTTAGCAACCAATCCTCGAATCTTTTTGAGGCCTGGCCGGTGGATGAGTTATGACAAAAAGGATCAAAACTTACCAGCATTAGGAACCAATCCTCGAATCTTTTTGAGGCCCGGCCGGTGGACTGAAAGTTGCCAGCGTTAGCAACCAATCCTCGAATCTTTTTGAGGCCTGGCCAGTGGATGAGTCGCAACAAAAAGGATTGAAACGAAACTTACCAGCGTTAGTAACCAATCCTCGAATCTTTTTGAGGCCTGGCCAGTGGATGAGTCGCAACAAAAAGGATTGAAATGAAACTTACCAGTGTTAGTAACCAATCCTCGAATCTTTTGAGGCCTGGCCGGTGGATGAGAGCAAGAATAATAGACAGAAATTTGCCAGCATTGGCAGCCTTGAAACATTTTATGAGTGTAGAATAGTTGAACAGATCCAGCACAGTAGAGTCTCACCTGTGTGTACTATGTGTGAGTGAGTTTTACAAATGTAGAATAGTCAGCGCTATGATAGAGTCTGTGACACCTGCAAACTGATCACACTGCCACACGCTAACTTGACGTTCTAAAGTAGGCTACACACATAAGCACATCGAACCTCAACTACTGCTTAATGTTCATTTCTCGATGTCTAGGTGAGTCTTTGGTTGTTTGATCCCACATTGTATACTTATTACTCGATGTCTAGGTGAGTCTTTGGTTGATTGATCCCACATTGTATACTCAGGCTTATTACTGTCACGACGCTCTGTCCGAACACTTATTGTTGGTTCAAGTCACATCCCATCATCGTCATAGGTTAGTCTACATGATTGCATGGACAATAACAATGGGCTAACGGTGCACTCAGCAACGATGGCCAGTCTACCAACTTCATCTCAAGATCCACTGGAGGCAATATGAAGCCGATATCAATCTTAGTGCAGGCACAGCTAACACCTCCCGGTATGTAGTACGCAACACTCAGATTGTGTCGTCATCCCTCATTACCTGATCACTAGTCATTCTAAAACACAAATCGGTGCCGATACCATTGTTTCCGTCGTTTCCATCCATACCACCCTCTCCTAATTTGACAATGTGGTAAGTCGATACCAAAATAGCTCTATTTTTTTTTATTCGCTCGGTATTGACTCGCGAATAATATAAGGATGGACGTCTACTTCATACGGGAATTATTTCCCCATCATCCTTCATATTCACGCACAACAATGCCAGCAGCTTCGTGGACTACCAAAGCGCAGTATACATGGCTCCAAGAACAAATGCCAGAGTACATGCAGCAAAGCACCGGGGACAAGGACTACTCCTGCTTCTGGCCCGGCATACACAAATATTGGTTCAAAACATGGCCAGAGCGCAATATTCTGTTCCCCGACATCCCTGGTGACGTGTCGCTCACTGTTGAGCAGACGAAACAAGAAGTTAAAGCTGAAGAGCAACGTAAAGTTGTAAGTCGTCGACTACGTGTTTTTTTTGTATCGTAAACTAAAGTAAAATACTTGTAGCAACTGGCAACCTGGTTCCGTTGGCGGGCGGGTTCATCCAAAAAGAATCGCGGCTTGAAGAAGGAACAGACTGTCTTTGATGCCGCCCTGCGACTGAAGACGCGTGCAAAGTCTGTCGAAGAGATCTATATGGGCATGGTCTACGACGAGCAGATCAAACCCCTGGTCAAGGCCGAACAAGAAGCGGGCAATGTGACTACTTCTGGTCACCGCATGGCATTGGGTCGAAGGTTCTCCAAGGAGCTCTTAGAAGATGAGTCGGACGAGGTTAAGAAGGAGGTTAGAAAGAGGTACGACAAGCAGATAAAAGGTAGCAAGGGAAAGGGTGACATACTGGATGACGAAGATGATGATAACGATGAAAGTGATCCTGATGCCATCGCAAAGTAAGTGTTTCGGTCGATGTACCTGGTTTTAATCATACTCACATGTCCTACAGAGGTATTGACGAATTGCCAATCATATGCCAGCGCTTTGCACGCCTCGTCAAAAAACAAACTCAATTCATTGTGTCCTTCATGTGCGCCGGACCTGACCCAAGGCATAATCAGAACATAGTTACTTTATCGTAAGTGAACCGAATCAGCAGTATAACTAACGTGCTTACCTCCAACTAAGGTGCCATCCATCAGAAACCTCTGGTGGGCGCAATTTTGCCCACTTGTACCCTGATGAGGACTATGCCTTCCTCGGTGCGTACCAGGAATTTGCAGAATCAATATTCTGTAAGTCATTTCCTCATTATCATTATGGGCTCGCATTGATACACACTTGTCAGCTGCGAAGGAACATGACCCCTTGCTGCCAGCTACCACGAACGTCGGAGATGGCAACAGGAGTGAGGAACTCGAAGAGTATGGTAGCGGCGAAGAGGATGAAAGTGGCGAAGAGGATGAAAGCAGAGAGGAGAACGAAGGAGGTACTGATACCATGAGCTGGGATAACCCCGGCCTTTATACGATTTTGCAGACACCTGATGCATCAACCGGACCTGATGCATCAACCGGACCTGATGCATCAACGACAACTGATGCATCAATGGCAGGCACCGTGGCGCTGGCACCGGCTGGCTTCACTGATGCATCACTTCAGCTTACGGGACCATTCTACTCTCAGGTAAGAGTCTTACACGCCGTCACTCCCACTATGTTACCTGACGATTTTCTGATATAGTCCCAATATCCTGATTGGTCACTGGATTTGCACAGTGTTATGATGCCTCAAGCTAGTGCGCCTCTCGGCTCAATTGAACCATTCGAGGCCCGATTTTTACAGCCCGGTCTTATGGCTACGGGATATCTTGGTAGCAGTACCGTGCAGAACACATCATTCAGCTCACCAGCTTCTTTGGGATTCTCGCTTGCTGACACCATGCACGGGTGGAATTTCAACAATGACAATCTTCATTCGACAGGGTGGGAGACATCTAGTCTGTCTTCTTCGTTGACCTCTCCAACCTCCGCTGAGCGCAGTACCACGAGCCCTAGCCTTGACGAGCACCTTCCTCAATTTACTTATCAGCTTCCCACCCTTCCAGCTGCCAACCCCCCTTCTCCGACTGAGACCGCACAACCTGCTGAAGTTCCCGATTCACAGGCTGGTACCGGACGTGCTAAGTCCAAGCGCAAGTCCAAGTCGAAACTTCCTACAACCAAGTCTCTCACAGCACACACCGACAAGCCTCGCTCTGCCGCCAAATTTATCACAGACACTCCCACTGTTACGGCCACACCCACTACAGCAAAACTCACTCCCCTGGTCAATTCTACTGAGCATATCCCTGTGATCACGCTTGCGAACGCTGCCAAACCCAAGGCCAAACCAAACCCAAACCCAAACCCAAACCCAAGGCACATCCTGTTAGTACCAAGTCTAGTGCAGTAATGGAGACAACACACGTCGCTGCAGATGATGAAGGTAACGCGTTGGGTGATTCGATTACTATCAATAATATCGTGCAAAAAGCTACTGCGAGTCAGATTGGAGCGGCACGTGTATCGAAGCGCATTCCAATCAAATCCAGGCGGAATGATATTGCTGACGCAATCGGGTCAGATGGCATGACATTCGTTGGTATTGGTAGCAAGGAAAATCCAAGTGTTTTGGAGGAGGTTGGGGGAACATCATCGAAGCGTACTGCTGACTCGACTGCAGAAGGTGTGATTCCAACAAAGTATGTCTGAAAAATCCTGCTCTATTCTCACTCGCTAACAGAAACAGGAAAAGACGAACGAAGGCGTGAGCCGACTGGCTTTATGTTGGCTCCATGAAGTTCTCTGTTTGATCCATGCTCTGATCATAAATTTTCACGCTATACAGATGTAATAGATGTGGTCCCTAGACCTTTATCCTGTCTATGATTAGTGAATGAAGTTATTCTTGCATTGTGAAAGCTTGTCGCGAAGGAAAAGCTAAGATCGGACGCAAGACAGAACAGAACGGCATGACTCAGACTTGCAGGAATTGAAAGAATACGAGTAAGGGAAAACTTGAAAAGAATGAATATATGCGCATGCTACAAGTATCAGCCTGCATCGCGTGAAAAATTGGACTCGAGACGGAACAGAACATCGTGACTCGGACTGACAGAATACAAGCAGTGATAAGTAAGGGAGAAAGGGAGAAAGGAAAATGAATATATGCGCACACTATAAGTAGTTGGGTGATGGGCTGGGAAAGCAATGAGCCGACCTGCAATGCATGGCTGATGCATTACTGATGCATCAGTATTGCATCAGTAATGCATCAGTAATGCATCAGTGCTATCCGAGGATCCACGCTGCACTGTTGCATCACTGGATCCCTTGCAACTGCAGCAAAATGTTGCATCAATATGACACTGGGGCCTGCCCACTACACCTAAAACATCACCCATTTTGGGAATCTCCACAATATCAATTATTCCCACACCCTCCCCACCTCACTGCAGCTTCACCACCACACCACAATAGGTCCCCTCTTGTATCTAAGTAGTAGTTTGGTATATATATGTACAATATAATGTAATAGACCGCTTTTTTTGCTTATTTGTGTGCCTGCTCCTCCTCTAGAGGCCATTTAACATATGTTAGAGTAAAGAACACTTTCGCACTTTTGCCCCTTTGGTGGGAAAGTGTTCTATTATATTCAAAACATGTTTATGAGCATATATGAGTATATTCCCATCTTTATTTGACCCCCTGAAGCGCCCTACATCAATAGATATAGCACATATGCAAGAAAACACAGAATATGTTCCTATTTAATTATTTCTAGTGGACAGACTTGGAAAAATGATTCCCAGTATCTATTCAACAATATGAACAATGTATCAGGAGCCCAGGACCATGGGATAATTCCCTGTTGCATGGTGTGCCCCCCCTCTCCTGGTGGTTTACCCCCTGTGAAAATTTTTCCTGCAGGACCGGACCTTAATTGAGGTGAGGGGTCTATTTCTATGTATATTTGGAGTAGATCTATCATATAGCTGGCCCAGAACACACATAGGATCCTGCTACAAGAACAAAAACATAGAAAATCTCACTTTTGACACTTTTGATGTTTTTTAGTATCTTACTCTTGCATAAATAACCATCCCTGCTCACATATTATCAGTAGTACATTCACACATATGTTCTATGCCAAGGATCAGCCCTACATAGGGCGCAAATTTGATATCTGATGTACAGGAGGTATTTCTACTGATAAGGAGCCCATACTTTCAAAACATCGAAATTTAATAATCAGACACTTGGAGTAGATTTAAAGTACATTCACTATCATATACCTAAATTTACAAAACAATCCAACAAGAATTGAGTGCTGAGGAAGTGAAATAGATAAGAAATTGAGTGTGGGAAAGTTCAAAGACTCAAAACATCGAAAATGGTCAGTTGGGCAGCAGTAGGACTTTAATGCTGGGTCAACTCAAATATACATCACATTCCTTCCATCACCCTCTAACCTCAGGGCAGTATGTAGCATAGGTTCATTTAGTAGTCTATCATATATCCTACATATTTTCAATGAAATATTTGCCCTGTACCATATATAAATGTGACTTTGTGTCAAAAGATGTCAATTGTCACTTTTCACACATATGTCATTTTACTTGTCATTCAGTCAGTCCTTCACTGATCTTTCTAAAACTTCAAGTCCATCATTAGGGACATATATAAGAGGTATCCCAGGTATCTGATCACTTATCACAGGCTGGATTACTCTGTAGGTTTCCTATCAGTAGAAATACCCCTGTACATCAGATATCAAATTTGCGCCCTATGTAGGGCTGATCCTTGGCATAGAACATATGTGTGAATGTACTACTGATAATATGTGAGCAGGGATGGTTATTTATGCAAGAGTAAGATACTAAAAAACATCAAAAGTGTCAAAAGTGAGATTTTCTATGTTTTTGTTCTTGTAGCAGGATCCTATGTGTGTTCTGGGCCAGCTATATGATAGATCTACTCCAAATATACATAGAAATAGACCCTCACCTCAATTAAGGTCCGGTCCTGCAGGAAAAATTTTCACAGGGGTAAACCACCAGGAGAGGGGGGGCACACCATGCAACAGGGAATTATCCCATGGTCCTGGGCTCCTGATACATTGTTCATATTGTTGAATAGATACTGGGAATCATTTTTCCAAGTCTGTCCACTAGAAATAATTAAATAGGAACATATTCTGTGTTTTCTTGCATATGTGCTATATCTATTGATGTAGGGCGCTTCAGGGGGTCAAATAAAGATGGGAATATACTCATATATGCTCATAAACATGTTTTGAATATAATAGAACACTTTCCCACCAAAGGGGCAAAAGTGCGAAAGTGTTCTTTACTCTAACATATGTTAAATGGCCTCTAGAGGAGGAGCAGGCACACAAATAAGCAAAAAAAGCGGTCTATTACATTATATTGTACATATATATACCAAACTACTACTTAGATACAAGAGGGGACCTATTGTGGTGTGGTGGTGAAGCTGCAGTGAGGTGGGGAGGGTGTGGGAATAATTGATATTGTGGAGATTCCCAAAATGGGTGATGTTTTAGGTGTAGTGGGGTGGCTAAAAATGCGAAAATGTGGAGAAGCAATCTATTTTTAAGTGTTGTGGGGAAATTCCCACAGTAGGTGGTCAAAAATGCGAAAATTAGGGGTGTGAGATTATTATGGGAGTGTCCTGACAGGATCCTCCATTGATATATCAGCCCTACAATGATAGGTATCTATGGACTTCAGTAATTATTGTATCACATTTCATCTACAATTGTAGGTATTTAATGTATCATTCTTACAGTATGGCCTGCCGAGTCAGCCCTGCAATATAATCAATATTAGTTATAATTAGTTATAATAGTCGTCACTAAACTTACCACGAAGGCTTATAACCGATGGCACGGCCTTACTAATAACCTCCTTGACGAGGCGCTTCTGAACAGCAGAAGATGATGCAATTGCATCAGGGGAAAAAACGATGCCTTTGATGATTTCCCTCGAGTGGTTATGGACTTGTTCACGGGCTGCTGTAGTGACCTCGACAACGTCGGCCAATGATGCAGCATTGGACGGGCCAGCAGTGGCCGTAGGAGTAGGAGGGTGCGTCTGACTTGGATGTGAGGGTACTGAGTAGGGTTCCAACGATGGTGTTGGGGGCATGCGTCGAGAGCGTCGGCGTCTTTCGGAGGATCTTGCAGGACCCAGTGTCTATTATCAACGTTAAAACATGTCATGAGATAGTATGAAAGACTTACATGTATAATGTTCGAGTTCGGTATCTCATCTGCTGTTGGATCGTAAGTCAGTGCACGCACGGCGTCAGCATCATCGCCCAACCAATGAGGTATGGGTCCAGTAAGGTGGTTCGGTGCTATTGGAGGTTGTGTGGGCACTGGATCCGGCACTGGCTTGCAGCGCCAGACAACGAGTTGCTGTAGCCGGCGCCAGACAACGAGTTGTTGTAGCTGG